>NC_053165.1:144392881-144435382 GCF_016835505.1 Polypterus senegalus | reverse complement strand
TTTCACTCTTCTAGAACATCCCTTACATTTGATATCATTACTCTGTTGCAAAAGTCTTGTCCTAAATGAACATAGCATTCTCAATGATATCCCCATGTGAGAGGAATGCATCCTGCCTATTACTTCTGATCTCTCAGATGATTACTCATAACCTGTTTAAAGCCAATTGTGCCCTCACGGCTTCACAAACTTTCTTCAACACTTAAACCAAAACTGATACCAAGAAGCCCAAGCTATAAAGAAAGAAATTGTTTTATTGTACAAGGCCATTTCCCAGCTGTCTACTGTTTCAGAAAGGCAGCATGATCCCTTATGTTTCCTCTTGTGACCATTTACCCTTTACTAACCAGGAGATTTTGCTATCCCTGACATTTTCTTCTTGGCCTCACATTTTTGGAAGTAGAATATTATGTGTTCCTGGTGGTAGCTGGGGCCTCCTGTCCTCTGTTGTCAAGGGAATGCAGTACCTACTTTGACCTTAGCAGCTCTCTTTCTCTCTCTCTCTCTTCAAGACACTTGAGCTGGTGCCCCTGACTGATGCTGTTTGGGGGGCATGCAGCAGACATTTGGAGCATATGGCCCTGAGTGTTTCACACTGGCATATGTAGGGTCTCTACTGCAGTAAATGTGACACTCTCTTTCTCTTCTGGAGGGGAGGCTGTTTGATGGACTTCTGTACTGTCCCAGCTTGGTGGTGACCTTGCCTCTGGTAACCTCTTGCCAGTAAGGCACTTTATCATAAAGTTAATTATATACTTATAAAGCTTGTAAGCGCAAACAAAAAAAAAAAGAAAAAAGAAAGATAGAAACTTACTATACTTAATAGAAAAACAACTGGAGCAGTAACAGCAAGTACAAGAAGAATGCTGCTAACAGCAATTGCTGCAATATCTTCTAGAGTTAATGACTGATTCTGTTCACCTGTGGATAAAAAAACAGAACAATACATGAATAAAGAAAAACTCATATATAAATACACACAACTTATAAATACCATATGAGGCAAAGGAAATATTTGATAACATATCTGAAAAAATGTCTGATTAATAATAATAATAATACATTTTATTTCTATAGCACCTTTCCCATGCTCAAGGCACTTACAGAATATAAGAAAGAATGGCAGGGTATACAGTATATAACATTGTACAAACCAGATAAATAAATAAAGAAGATTAAGACAGTAAATTCAGAGAAAAAACCTAACAGACAACATAACTGATGGTCTAGCACACACACACACACAGGTTACATGAGCATCTTGACAGAGAGGTAAACTGAGAGAAGGGTAATAAAGTCAAGTAGAGCTAAAAGCCTTCCTGAACAGATGAGTTTTGAGTTGTTTTTTAAAAGAATTCATGGAGTCAGCTGATCTGATTAATTTCGGTAGGTCATTCCAGAGTCTGGGCGCTATACAGCTGAAGGCCCTGTCACCCATGGAGTGTAGATTAGTGTGGGGCACAACAAGATTGCCAGAATCAGAGGACCTTAGTGGGCAGGCAGGCACATAGTGATGGAGAAGGTCACTGATGTAGTTTGGCACAAGGTTATTTAAGGCTTTGTAGGTTATTAGTAGGATTTTATATTCGATTCTGTAAGACACAGGGAGCCAGTGAAAGGAGCAGGATGGGTGTGATGTGCTCGCTGCTGCTGGTTTGAGTAAGGACTCTTGCAGCTGAGTTTTGAATAAGCTGGAGCTGTGATATAAGATTAGAAGGGGCACCTGCCAGCAGCGAGTTACAATAATCGATGCGGGATGTGATAAAAGCATGGACAAGTTTCTCAGCATTAGAAAAGGAGAGGAAGGAGCAACACAGGATATGTTATGGAGGTGAAAGTAAGAAAGTTTCTTAATGTGATTTATGTGGGTGGAATAAGAGAGGGAGGAATCAAAAATGACACCAAGATTCTTTGCAGTAGAGGCAGGTCTGATGAGATCACCACCAAGATGGACTGGGAAGGAGCTCATTTTATTAAGTTGCATTTTAGTCCCAATTTGCAGGAGTTCAGTTTTGTTGCAATTTAATTTTAAAGAGTTCTGCTCCATCCAGGTTTTAATTTCACTAAGGCAGGTTGTGAGCTGAGAAAGCTCTGATGAAGTTCCACTTTTAACATTGAAGTAGAGTTGAGTATCATCTGCATAAAAATGATAGCCCAGTCCATAGCTACGAATAATATGGCCAAGGGGAAGCATATAAATACAGAAGAGAAGAGGGCTTGGGACAGAGCCCTGAGGAACTCCTTGTGTGACTGGCGCTGAGCTGGATCTGCTGTTGCCAAGACTAACAAACTCTTGCCTATCAGTCAGATAGGACTTGAACCACTGGAGGGCAGTGCCAGAGATACCCAGCATGTTCTCCATTCTGACAGTAGAATGTCATGTCTGACAGTGTCAAATGCTGCACTGAGGTCTAACAGAATTAATATGCTGGTTTGTCCAGAGTCTGCTGCCATAAGCAAATCATTGGTTACCCGTAGCAGAGCAGTTTCACAGCTGTGCTGCCCTGAAACCAGACTGAAAGGGTTCCATCAAATTATTAGAAGTTAAGTAATTGGTGAGCTGGGAGGCTACAACACGCTCAAGAGCTTTTGACAGGAAAGGTAAGTGGGAAATAGGCGAAATTGTTAAGATTGTCAGCATCAAGACCAGACTTTTTAACATTGGGGTTACAGAAGCGATTTTAAAAGTGAGCGCACAGAGCCAGTGTCAAGGGATGAGTTTATTATTGTTGTAACAGTCGGGATTATGGCATGAAGGCAGGATTTAAGTAGTGTGCTGGGGATGGGGTCCAGTACACAAGTAGTCGGCCTCATCTTACAAAGCAGGTTATTAACAAAGCAGATGTGACTGGTGAGAACTTAGAGAAGGAGCTGGATGGAGTGGGAAAACAGGGAGAGATATAAACAGATGATGTATTTATGTTAGTTGAATTATTTAGATCTTTAATTTTGTTACAGAAAAGTGGAGGAAATCCTCACAGACTTCAGTAGAAGAGGTAGTTGGGCCAGATGCAGGTTGAGTAGTTTATTAACTACAGAAAACAAAACCCTTGGGTTATCGTGGCCACTTTCTATTATTCTGCCATAGTGGGTGTTCTTAGCAGCAGTTAGTGCTTCTCTGTAAGCTCTTTGGTGGTCAGAGAAAGCCTGGATGTGCACAGTGAGGCCAGTCTTACGTGACATTCTCTCAAGGCATTGGCCAGCTGCTTTCATAGATCGCAATTCTGAATTATACCAAGGAGCTGAACGTTTAAAGGAAACCTCCTTATGTTTTAAAGGAGCTGTTTTATCTAATGCTGAATGAAGGGCTGAGTTATAGTGGTCAACAAGACTATCTAGTGTTGACGGAATAGGTGCAGACAGTAAAAGATCAGAAATGGATCCAGAAAGGATAGAGGGACAGATATTTTAAGGTTTCTGTAAGAAATTTGTCGTTTACAGGTAAGAGGAGGGAAAGGCACTGAGACAGTAAAAATACTGCTTTATGGTCAGAGAGTCCCAAATCAGTGCTGTAAATGTTGGCAACAGATAGTCCAGAAGTGCAGATCAGATCCAATATATGACCACCAGAGTGGGTGGGAAAATCAACATGTTGTGTCAAGTCAAAACAGTCCAGTAAGGATAGGAATTCATTTCTCAGTTTAGATGTAGTAGTGTCAATATGGATGTTGAAATCACCAAGAAGGATAATTCTCTGAGAATAAGAGCTTAGGTGGGTTAAAAGTTCAATCAGATCAGATAAGAAGGATGCATTGTATTTTGGGGACGATAAAGAACAATGAGTGAGACAGGACCTGTTTCCGTTATTAGTTTAAGAGCCAGGCACTCAAAAGACAGTGGACAGTCAATTGGGATTCGTTTGATATTTAAGTCTGCTCTGATAATTACCGCTAGCCCACCTCCTTGTCTAGAGCTGCGAGGTTCTGTATGGAAAGTGAAACCAGGTGGAGTCGCCTCCGTGAGAGACGTCAATTGTTTGGTTTTGCCAAGTCTCCGTTAAACACAGTATATCAAGTTGTGTGATGAGTTCTGACAGCACCAATGCTTTGCCATTAAGAGATCTCGAGTTAAACAGTGCAATATTAGTTAATGAGGCTTCTTTTTGCACAGAGCTGTGATCAGGGTTTATTTCCACATAATGTAAATTTGGCACACTGACACTTCTATTTCCAGAGCCATGAGAAGGGCGGCTTATTCCTGAGCAAATGCTGCCGGTTGTCTTTTCATTCGCTGCCTGGCGATGGCGGCAACCTGACCCGCAATGTACATATTTCGGGCGCTGCAAAATACTGGCGTCTTTTAGGATGTTCCAGTCAGACCATTTGCTCTGGACAAACTGTTTAATAAGAAGGAGTTTGTCGTGAGAGTATTTTAGCATGATACTGGGCAATACTTATCTGAAAAGCAGTGGAGAAGCAGCACAGCACAGCTGAACCGGTAGGACAGGCGGGTGTGGTAGCGTAGATGAGATGAGCTGGAGGTTCCAAAACACAGCCACAAACAGTAATGCTTGGTAATTCCAGGCATGATCGCCCCGGAGCCATAAGCCAGGTTAGTATGAACATCAGATCAGTTTCCAGTCGTAGAGTATTGTAAGATGAAATGGGAGCAGATCAGCACAGCGAATATAATCACGGAGACAGATCATCCTGAGGTCCTAGATCGCCAGGTACAAAGAAATGTTTGTAGGTCTCGTCCTGTGATCCACAGACTCAGCTGTTCCCAGTCAAAGTAGAGTCCATAAAATCTGTAAATATTAAGCCAAATCCATGGTTCAAGTTGGCTGTATCCACGAACTATACATACAATAAAAGAAATAAAACAAACGTGAGAAAGTGTAGAATTAAGGCGTAATTTTTGCGAAGTGTTGTTAACAGGGAGGAGCGGCAGCAAATTGCGTGAGCCAGCGTCCCCTCACCTGCATCTTTTTAACAGCATATAGTGATTGCACTGTGAGTTTCAGCATATTAATATTAAACTTTTTTGTTTCATGTTGCAGATGTCAAAGGACTATTTAAGGGAATGAAGTAGGATAAAGAGTTCTATATCTGGCGCCGACGAAAGTGGCAGCCATTCCAGCAGCTCCGTGTATGACTTTATCTTTTTACCTTTTTTTCTCTATTTCACTTATCACTTCTACCACTTTCTTTTATGTGGAATCGCTCCCTGGACACTTTTTACTACTTTTACTACTGGACACAGATTTTTATTTTTTTGTGAATTTTCCCTTGGGATTAATAAAGTATCTATCTATACTAATAAAAGGCAAAGCCCTCACTGACTCACTCACTCACTCACTGACTGACTGACTGACTCATCACTAATTCTCCAACTTCCCGTGTAGGTAGAAGGCTGAAATTTGGCAGGCTCATTCCTTACAGCTTACTTACAAAAGTTGGGCAGGTTTAATTTCGAAATTCTACGCGTAATGGTCATAACTGGAAGGTATTTTTCTCCATTTACTGTAATGGAGTTGAGCTTGAAAGCTGTGGGGGCGGAGTTTCGTGTGACATCATCACGCCTCCCACGTAATCACGTGAACTGACTGTCAACGAAAAGCGAGAAAACCAGGAAGACCTCCGAAAAGTGCTGGAAGAAAACATGCATTATATAATTGAGAAGGCAGCGAAACAATAAGAAGCGAGCAAGTGACATATACAACCATATTCATGAGTGCTGCTACTACGGAAAGAAAGCAAGGTGTAAACCTAAACTTTAAATTAAGTTCATAGACAGGCTGCCGCTGGCGTTTCTCATGCCCATGGGTAATGCGGGATACAAGTTTAATGAGAGGACGCAGGATATAAACGAGAGTTTTGATCACTTTGTAACTAAGTTAAAATTGCAGGTGAAGGGGTGTGCTTAAGCAAATTTCGAGAGACTGTGTTTGTGGGGGATTGACAGTTAAGGCGGGGGGGGGTCACGTCATCATCTCCCCTCCCATTTACCTCATTTCGCTCTGAGCTCAGCTCCGCGGCTAACGCCGTCTTTCATAGCAACTTCGTCACACTGCCACCAAATACAGAAAAATCCACAAGTTAATACACACGCTGTCTCTAGAGTTTCTCCACACTAAATCCTCCAGGCACTACTTACAAAAGGTTACATTGACAATCGCACAGCTGAGAAGCTTCGATGCATGTGCTCCATAACGCGTTAAAAATATAAAGTCACTGTCGGAATAAATATCAATCAATCAATCAACATTTATTTATATAGCACATATTCATACAAAAAAAATGTAGCTCAAAGTGCTTTACAAAATGAATAGAGAAATAGAAGACACAATAAAAGATAAACATAAGTCAACATTAATTAACATAGAATAAGAGTAAGGTCCGATGGCCAGGGTGGACAGAAAAACAAAAAAAACTCCAAAGGCTGGAGAAAAAATAAAATCTGTAGGGGTTCCAGACCAAGAGACCGCCCAGTCCCCTCTGGGCAATCTACCTAACATAAATCAAACAGTCCTCTTTGTATTTAGGGTTTCCTTATAGGTGGATTAAGTACATTTTTCTTTTTTGACATTTCGGAGAACATTATTTTTTATTATTATTATTATTATTATTATTATTATATTCTTTTGTTTATTGTCTACGTCGAACCGGGGATTCAGATTTGGGCGCTGGGGAGGGCGTCTGGGAAAGGGATTCACTATGAGCTCTCAGGCACCGGGCATGTAAATGTAAATAGTAAATGTTAATATATTTTCATTCCCACTTTCCTTTGCGTGAGATTTTTTTTCTCCAGTTATATAAGGACGCAGTATAGGGACAAGAGGGGCCGAGGACCTAATATGGTAATGCTGCTTTAACCTTCTTTTATCATCCACTTCCCTTTGGGTTGTGAAGTGTAGGAACCGTGTGCGTTTTTGTTGCGGTTGCTACAGAGTGGTGCCCTCTCTGAGGAAGTTAATAAGCATCTCGCATATTTCGGTTCCCTTTAGCCCATTCACTAAAAAATTAAATAAATAAATAATATAAAATAATCATCCATGATGTCTTTAGGGCAATCGGGGCAGGCGATCGCCTGGCCGAGTGACTCCTTGTGTGAAGAAGTGGTAGCGGTAGCCGCTTAATGCTACGGTGAGGGCCCATTCGGCTGACCGAGAGAGAACGAGCCTGCTGCAATCGATGTACCTGAGTGATTCGCCTGGACCTGATGAGGCGGATAACGATGGCGCTCGGCCCCTGCTTGCTGAGATTACGGAGCGGATCGAAGCACTTCACGAGTGGATCTCATCCATGGCTGACAGCACCCTATCTCGCGAAGACGCTTTGCGAAATTTTATAGATGACTCGATGGGAAAAATGCGAGAATATGTGGAGGAGCAGATAATTGGGCTGGAGCGGGATGTTGTGCAATGCCTGGAGAGGCGCGATCAGCTATGGAAGGAACATCTTCGGCGCGAAGTGCGAGTCATCTGGCGCTTCATTTGGATCAGTGAATGCGCATTCCACTCCCCGGGAGGCAGTCCGCACTGTGCATTCGTGTACTCCGCCAGCCGTACTGTCCCTTCGCATGGAGTTTCCTAAGTTGGGAGAGTCATATACCTCAGAGGACATAATTAATTTCGTTGAACAGGCAGATGCTTTTCTGTCTGTTGCTCCAATGGGGGAAGATGAACTTTTGGGGGTGATTAATGCCTCCTTGAAGGGACCTGCAAAAAGTTGGTGGCAGGCGAGCAAACAGACCATCCACACCTGGGATGCTTTCAAGAAGGATTTCCTGGAGGCGTTTCTCCCAGAAGATTATGAGGCTGAATTAGAAGAAAATCTTCGGGCTATGGTTCAAGCGCCAACACAGAGCATCCGAGATTTTGCCTATGATTATAGAGCTCTATGTTTGAGATGGCGACCTGAGATGAAGGAAGAAGAAGTAGTCCGCCGAAAATTGAATGCCTGTAACCCCCGTTTGGCCGGGGGGCTGAGAGGGATTGTGACAACCGTGGATGGTTTGGTAAAGGTTGGGAGTGCAGTCGAACGTGATTGGGCATCTAACAAAGGCTACTGGGAGAGAGTTCATGCCAGTAAAAAGGAAACCCAATCCTCGAAATCAACCAAGCAATCAAAAGGTGGCCAGACTGAGGCAGGCGTCTCAGTAGTATCCACTATAGCTACCCTCTTGGTGATCCCAGTCCATATTCGAGGCTGGTGTGTGGACGCAGTGGTAGATACAGGTAGCCATTTCACTCTAATGCAGAGAAGCTGGTGGAACAAAATAGCCAGACAGAATGAAAAACTCCTGGCTACTGTGACGATGTGGGTTCTGGCTCCACACTCCCATTGCTGTTGGAAGCACATGAACCCAACACCGTCGATAATGTTACCGAAGTGAGCTAGTCAATGGAGGCAAATTACTGAGCAAGGGGAAGGTAGAAAGTGCAACAGTGCTTTTATTAAAAACCAACAAAAACACTGTTCCATAAATAGTGCAGGTCTTCACAGTTCTTCATTAAATAAATAATCCGTAAAAAGAACGTGGAGGTTAAAACACTAGGAAAAACAAAACACAATCCTTAAAAACAAGAGGTTAAAATCTTCTCTAGGAAGCAGTCTTAAAACATTAACAAATCTGGTGCTTTTCCGTTAGCTGCCTCACCTGCTAATCCCGCTTGGGCCCAGCAGCAGGCAAGACGCCCTGCAGCTGCCCTCCTGAAACACACGCACGAGACTGGAGACCTCCCGATCCCTGGCTTCCGTATGGCACACATCCCAGGCCCGGAGAACTTGGTTTCACAACGCCAGGTCGCCACGCTGGGGATTCCCACCACCAAGTCTCCCGACTTCCGCTGCCTTCCATGGCCTCTGCGCCAGTCGCCTTCCCTGGTCACTCCCGCTACCTGATCGCCAGCGGAGCGACATCAACACAAACACGCGGTGTCGGCCTAACACCCAGCTTCTACGCAGCTGTCCACGAAGCGCCATTCGCCGCCCGTCCGCCGCTCTTCACGGCTCTCTCTCTTTCACCGACCTGCTTCCTCTACTGCTCCCGATAACCTCCGTCCTCTCTTTTCCTTTCTCTCTCCGATCGTTTCTTTCTCCCCAATCGTTTCTTACACACCCCACAACCGACTCGCGCTTCTTTTTAAAACGTGAGGGGCCATTACAGCTGGGAGATTAGCCACGGAATCACGCAATGTGGGCAGTTCCTCACCTGTGCACACGGTGAGAAACGCCCACATCGACGACTGCCCCGCGGCTCGCCACAACAACGCCCCCCTCACAAAGCCGGTGCGCGTGGATTTATTTAAAAATGAATGGCCTTTTCTCAACGAGCTGTGGACCCATAACACCACAGCTACCTCGACCATTAAGTTTATCATGGCCGATGGGACTGAGCACCGGGCCCTGGGTAAGGTCTCGCTTGGAAGATGGATACCTATATTCTGGAGGATACGCACTTGTCATTGCCTTTGCTCCTTGGGCTCGACTCTATCACTGCAGTAAAGATGACCATTCATTTCCATCTTAGAAAATACATGTTGCCAGGCAGTGGGGAGCATCCCTTTGTAGCAAAGGTCCAAGAAGAACTGCATGGGGCATACTTGGGATATTATGCCGCAGAGTTGGAGGCCTGTGAGACCCCAGATCAGGATATTGTTTTAAACCAGCTGGATGAAGTTAAACCTCTGCTTCGCCGATGGCCGAATGTATGGACGGAGAAGCTGGGGCAACACAGGTAGTTACCCATGACATACACACGGTGAATGAGGTTCCAGTGCGTCATCGCACTTATCGAGTCTCACCCCTAAAGAAAGGGATTATTAAAGAACATATCGGCAAGATGTTGGAACAAGGGATCATCGAGCCTTCATCATCAGCATGGGCGCACCTGTAGTTTTGATAAAGAAAGCAGATGGAACATACAGATTCTGTGTGGACTACAGGGGACTTAATGCCAAAACACTCTTGGATGCATACCCCATGCCTCAGGTCCAAGAGATTTTGGAATCCATGCACGGAGCGGCCATCTTTAGTACATTAGATCTACGCAGTGGTTATTGGCAAGTGCGAATGGCAGAAGGCAGCATACATAAGACCGCGGTTTCCACACCAGAAGGTTTGTTCCAATTTCGGGTCATGCCTTTTGCCTGAAGAATGCGGGGCAAGTTTCCAGCGTTTGATGGAGCAGGTCTTTGCGGGTTGATCGGGAAGATATGTTTCGTCTATATAGACGATATTATTGTTTTCTCCCCTGACCTTCACCAACACCTCCGGGATTTGGACCTTGTCTTTCAGCGACTGGGGCAAGCCCAACTGACATTGAATGTGAAGAAGTGTCACCTCGCACAACCGCAGATTCATTTTTTAGGCCATGTGGTATCAGGAAAAGGCGTAGAGGTTGATCCTAAGAAAACCTCAGCTATTCAAAACTACCCTCCACCCTCTGATCTAAAAAGTTTACAAAGGTTTCTTGGTCTCGTGGGCTGGTATCATAAATTTATCCCATGGATGGCTGACATAGCTGCCCCACTCAACCACTTGAAGAAAAAGGACATTCCCTGGAACTGGATCACAGAGTGCCAGGAGGCAGTGGACCAATTAAAGGCAGCGTTGCAAAGTCCGCCCATCCTGGCTCAACCAGACCAACAGTTAACTTTCCAGGTACACACTGATGCCAGCAATGTAGGGCTCAAGCGGTCCTCACGCAAAAAGTGGATGGAATGGAGAAGGTGATCGCCTATGCATCGAGGAGTCTGCGTGGCCCTGAAATCAACTATTCTACTTCTGAAAAAGAGTGCTTAGCTGTGGTTTGGGCAATAGAGAAATGGCGTCATTTTTAGAAGGTGGAATTCGAAGTATATACGGATCACAATGCCCTGACCTATATTTTTAATCAACCCAAAGTGTCATCACGCCTTACCCGGTGGGTATTGCGCCTTCAATCATTTACATTTAAAGTTTTTTACCGGAAGGGATGCAGCAACATTGTTCCAGATGCATTATCAAGAATACCAGAGATGACAGGAATGGTGTGTATGGCTATAGCACAAAGCCAGTGGTGTACCCTGCCTTTAAGTTTGCAGGATATAGCAGAAGCTCAAGATACCTGTCCAGCCTGTTTGGAGCTTAAGGAGAGTGTTGCTAAGGCTGAACCTGGCCGCATTCATTTCAAGGAGCTACAAGGGGAGCTATATAGGTCCGTACCATCTAAGAGCGGGGGCACCAAGCTCCAACTGGTACTCCCAGAAAAATATGTACTGGAGTTTCTACACTATTATCACGATAGCCCTTTTGGTGGACACCTGGGGAAGTTAAAAACCCTACTGAGGTTACTAGAAGTGGCATGGTGGCCGTCAGTCCGCAGAGATGTATGGGACTACATTAAAAAATGTCAGATCTGTCAAAAGTATAAATCTCCACCTGGTAAACCAGCAGGGGAGCTTCAATCCATGATTCCTTCAGAGCCAGGAGAAATGTTGGGAGTCGACTTAATGGGACCACTGCCATCTTCTAGCACCAAGAAGACTATATTGATGGTGGTAGTCGATTATTTTTCTAAATGGGTAGAGCTTTTTGCTCTGCCCGATGCTAAGACTCACCGGATCTGCACCCTCTTAAAGAATGAGATATTCACTCGGTGGGGGGTCCCCAAGTTCATTGTATCGGACCGTGGTCCTCAGTTCACCAGTGAAATAATGGAAAGGTTATATTTAGCTTGGGGAGTAAAGTGAAAGTTGACAACAGCATACCATCCCCAGAGCAATCTAACAGAGAGGGTGAACCGGACCCTAAAAACAATGGTTGCATCCTACGTTGGAGATTGTCATCAAGACTGGGACAAATGGCTTCTTGAATTACGGTTTGCCATTAACACGGCGGAGCACGAGGCTATGGGTGAAACTCCTGCACTGGTTGCTCTGGGTCGTCAAATTAGAGGCCCACTTGATCGGTTAATGGAATCCGGCCCCTTTGCCAGATACACCCCAGTATCGTGACGCTGGCAACACTAGAGGAATTACGAAAGAAGGTAATGGCTAGGTTGGTGAGGTCAACCTCAAGACAAGCCAGGTATTACAATGCCCGTCATCGGAAAGTGCACTATGAGATGGGAGACTTGGTCTGGGTTCGAACTCATCACCTGTCTGATGCAGCTCGTAAATTTACCTCTAAGCTTGCGCCCAAATGGTTAGGACCAGCTATTATTTTAAAGCAGCTTGGACCGAATAATTACCGGGTACAGAAAGGGACCAACTTGGAGTCCAAAATAGATACAGTTAATGTAAGTAGCATTAAACCATATTTCGGTCCCCCCTTGGGGAAACCTGGGGGGGGGACTATGTAGCAAAGCTACATAACTTGACAGTCGGGTTGGCCTCCTGGACTGTTTGTCACTTTATTAGGTTGGCTGGAAGGGTGCTTGTAAATAGCCCTCAGGCACCTTTGGTGACGTTTCAGTCTGGGAGGACCCCGCCCGGTAAGTATTCCAGCTGCCTGTTGCCGGCGTGAGGTTGCCATAACAACCGAGAGGGGCAAGGATGTTTCGGCGGGAAAATTTTCCTATTTAAGGGGAATGGCGGATCAAGGAAAAGAAAAAAGAAAAAGAATCAAGAAGGAAGGAAAAGGCTGAAGGCAAGGAGTGACTATCCACGCTTAAAGGATCATTCTGGATCTTTCTTCACCCAGGGACGTCTGCTATTTGTGGGTGGCCACCCCGAAGAAATAATCCGGTGACGAATCCCGAGAAGAGGCCAGGTTGGTGTTCTCCAGGTGCTCCCGTCTGGTGAGTCAGATTCGGAATCTGCATTTTCTTCGTGATAGTCCGAGGAGAAGCCGTTTCCACCGAAGGAACTGAACTGGATTTATTTTCCTTATAGGTGGATTAAGTACATTTTTCTTTTTTGACATTTCGGAGAACATTATTTATTATTATTATTATTATTATTATTATTATTATTATTATTATTATTATTATTTTCTTTTGTTTATTGTCTACGTCGAACCGGGGATTCGGATTTGGGCGCTGGGGAGGGCGTCTGGGAAAGGGATTCACTATGAGCACTCAGGCACCGGGCACGTAAATGTAAATAGTAAATGTTAATATATTTTCATTCCCACTTTCCTTTGCGTGAGATTTTTTTTTCCAGTTATATAAGGACGTGCATAGGGGACAAGAGGGGCCGAGGACCGAATATGGTAATGCTGCTTTAACCTTCTTTTATCATCCACTTCCCTTTGGGTTGTGAAGTGTAGGAACCGCGTGCGTTTTTCTTGCGGTTGCTACACCATGACAAGTCAGAGATGACAGTTCCGCTAGGAGCAGAGAGAGAGCGATAAAAGCAAGCAAGCAATCAATTTTCAACTGACAGGCGCTGCACAAGGCTTTTAAGTTAGCGGAGTCAAAACTTTAATATATAAAGTCAGTGCTGGAATATATAAAGTCAAAACTTGAATATATAAAGTCATTTCCAAATATATAAAGTCAAAACCTGAGTATATAAAGACAGCGTTGGAATATTTCGGAATATATAATGTAAGCGCTGGAATATATAAAGTCAAATCTTGAATATATAAAGTCAGCTTCGGAATATATTGTCACGCTTCGGTTACAGATTTGCACACAGACACAGGAGGTCGTAGAAACAAGAAGGATTTTTATCCAAACACTGCAAACACATGAGCTTAAACGTGGTCCATGACAAGTCAGAGATGACAGTTCCGCTAGGAGCTGAGAGAGAGAGCGATAAAAGCAAGCAAGCAATCAATTTTCAACTGACAGGCACTGCACAAGGCTTTTAAGTTAGCGGAGTATCGCGCGAGGTTTGCATTACACGTTATAGCGCAAGTGAGAAAGTAAGGAGCAATGTCAGGGAAGTCTGTGTTTCAGGGGTTGTGGTTTTCCCAGGGGCGTCTGTATCTTCTTGGGGTACGATCAGCCCTCCAGCTCACACCCTCCCCCTCAGCTTTATTATTCACATTCCCGTGAATCAAGCGACTCTCTGTACCAGGTTCATTTAGTCGTGATAATACGTCTGCGTTGACGTGTTCAGAACCTGGTCAATGTTTTACTGTGAAACGGTAAGGTTGTAAGCCCAGAAACCATCTCATGAGGCGAGAGTTTGTATCTTTCTGTCCGTATAACCATTGAAGTGGAGCATGATCAGTTACCAAAGTGAAATTTCGTCCCCACAAGTAATAGCGAAGCCCTCCAGCTCACAATATAAAGTAAGCGCAGGAATATATAAAGTCAAAACTTCAATATATAAAGTCATCGTCGGAATATACAAAGTCAGTGCTAGAATATCCATCCATTTCCCAACCCGTTGAATCCGACCACACGGTCACGGGGGTCTGCTGGAGCCAATCCCAGCCAACACTGGGCGCAAGGCAGGAACCATCATTTTCAAAACAGTGTTTTTTAAATTTATTTTTCTGAATACGTTTTTGTTAACTTACTTCAGTTCACAGTCGTTTCAATCAATATATTTTGACTTTGACTTTATATATTCAGGAATGAGTTTATATACTCCGATGTTGACTTTATATAATCAGTAATGACTGTATAAATTCCGACGCTGACTTTATATATTCAGGTTTTCACTTTATATATTCCAGCGATGACTTTATATATTCAACTTTTGACTTTATATATTCCAGCGATGACTTTATTTATTCAAGTTTTGACTTTATATATACCGACGCTGACTTTATGTATCATGTAATGTTTACATGATATACCCGCTCGATCGGCCGACGATAGGGTTGCTTCACCAAAAAATCATCAAGCCGTTTCTTCTCTTTAACTTCATAGGGGCCTTGCTAATAGGCTAGCAATTTAAAATGTAAGGTAGGAACTAAATCCATGACACAATCCCTCAGATGGAGCTCTCTGAGAGTCGTACCATGGTCATAATAGTGAGCCTGTGCTGCTTGCACCTCTTTCATGTGACTTTTTAAAATGGATCGTATTTTTCCAAATCTATTGCATAAGTTCGCGATATATTTCAATATATTTGTAGAGGGAAGAGCCTCTCCTATCCATCCTTCTTTCAAAATATCCAAAATTCCCAGAGTTTACCAATACTCACATTTTACATTAAGGCTAAAGGGCTTGCTGGTGCCGTTACTAACATGGTTATACACGTAACAGTAGAAGGGCCCATCATCTGACCTCAACACACTTGATATCGTTAGTGTTCTGTTATCAGCACTCAGGTGAATCCTCTGAGTGTCCCACACCTTTGAGCTGCAATTGAACCACCGGTAAGAGATGTCTGAGCCAGAGGCTGTGCAGGTCAAAGTCACTGTGTCATTGAACTCTATGGGATTAGGTACATTGGACTGGATTGAGGGTACTGAAACTGGATCTATAGAGAGAGAGGATATAAAAAAATGTTTGGAGAACCAATGCTAAAATATGACAATAGTACACATAAATGTTATGTAAAATGAAATAATAACAATGTTACATTTGGCTAAGGGGGAATTTAAATCTCTTACAAGTCTAGAATGGAGATTTGAAAACACCTGGGGGCTCATGAATAAACCATAGACGTGCACAAAAATGTTGTGTACGCCCATTTCCACGATCACATCGAGATGTGTAAAAACTAAACTTTGCGTAACGCTACGCACATTTTCATGGCACCCTCAAACCATGCTTATGCTCATTTCTGCTTGGTTTTGTAAACAGGCGGCACCCAGTGCGAAAGCAGTGCTACTGTTTTTGTGTGGTTTCCCTTTCTTTTTAATATTTGCATCCATAATGTGGACTTTATCTAATACACAAAAATTAATTGCATATTGTTTACAAATATAAAGCACTCAATTATAATCACTGTATCAATATAATGGTGCACAAAATTGCCAAACTATTCCAACTACCATGGCTGTTTTAGATTGTCAGAGGTCATTGCAAGATGGGAGAATTAGAAGAGAGTGCATATTTAGAGATCATACTGATTTCTTGTCCAATGATGATGACTGGCTTCTAAGTCAGTTTAGGTTTCCAAGAGCTATCCTCTTGGAGCTGTGTGCTGAGCTGTGTGCTGAACTGGTGCCAACTTTACAAAGGCAGACTTTGAGGAATTGTGCTCTACCTGCTCCTTTGCAAGTTTTGTCCACCCTTGGGTTTTTAGCAACATGAGCTTTTCAACAAGAACCAGCTGACTGATCGGGTGTTTCTCAGTCATCACTGAGTCATGCCATGCCAGCTCTATGGTTATGGTATTATCTGCTTGTCATCCAGATATATATACGATTTCCTTATACTTTTGTTGAAAGGGAAAAAATCAGAGCTCATTTTGCAGCAACAACAGTTTTTCCAAATGTAATTGCAGCAATCAAGAATGAATTTGCTTATCTAAATAGAAAACATTTCCACTCTATTAATGTGAAAATCATCTTTGATGTGAAAATGTGTCTCATTAATGTTGTGGCAAGATACATAAGTGTCCTGGCAATAATTGCAGCAGCTCGCTGCTCAAACAGTACCTCCTCCACTGACATTGACACTCAGATGGTGGGCTGCTTTTACAAGTTAATTTTGATATCTGACCTCTTCTTTTTTATTTTAGGCACTGTGCAACTTTCTGAACTTCATCTTTTGAGTGCCTCCATCATGCTGTGCCTCTTCATCAATTTCCATTTTTTACTGCTTAAGCCACCAAATAGTAGATTTTCCTTGCCTCCACTTCACTGAGCAGGATCTCCATTTCACATTTGTTGAAATTCTTCTATGCGGTGGGCTGGCGCCCTGCCCGGGGATTTGTTCTTGCCTTGCACCCTGTGCTGGCTGGGATTGGCTCCAGCAGACCCCCGTGATCCTGTGTTGGGATATAGCGGGTTTGGAAATGAATGACTGACTGACTGAAATTCTTCTTTTTTATATGTGCTTTAGCCAAGTGTATAAAAAACACTGAACAGACAGTCACGACTCGGATTGAAGCAGCCGAAAATCTAGCTGCCAGTGCTGAAGAAAAAGCAACGTCAGCTCCGAATACAAAAAACTCGGAGACAGACTTGCTGCTTTGGAAAATGGAAGCATAAGGAGTAATATCAGAATTGAAGGACTCCCTGAGAATCGAGATAGTCCAAACCCAGTGAAATTTGCAGCCGAACTGTTTTCTAAAATAATTGGAGAGGACTTTAAAGCAAATTCAGAGATAGCAGCGGCTTATCGCGTACACGGATCAAATACCGTTAGACCTAGATCTTTTATTATTCGCTTTGAGAGATTATCATTTAAGCTAGAGGTGATGGCACTCCTCAGACAAAAGCAAGAGATTACATATGAAAATAACCACATTCGTATCTTCCCTGATTTCTCTCCAGCAACAGCTACTAAATGCACAGCTTCCTACAACATTAAGCAGCGGTTACGACAAGCCAATATCAAATACAGCCTCTTGTATCCTGCCAAACTGAAAGTGGAATTGCATGGTCAATTCTATGTCTTCGCCAGCAAGGAAGAAGCAGAAAAGGAATTAAGAAAGCTGATCCTGGCACTATTCTGAAACATAATAGTGAGTCATGATATGGCAAGGATAAATAACCTACTGTCTGATCTGTTTGTTAAGATTTGTAAAGAAACAGGTTTTATCATTATATATCCTCATTATTACTCATTATTACGGACGCTATCTGTTTATGTTTTAATTACAGTTATAAACGTTTGTGGTTAACTACTTTTTTTTTTTTTCTTATCTAATTATTTTTTCTCTACCCTAAACGAGACTGTTCAACACCATACCCTTGGTTTATTGTTATTGCTATTATTGCATTAAGACTTATCATGCTTATTCTGGACCACTTTCTAACACCATTCCCCGGGTTTATTATCTGGGTGTATTATCTTAATACATTAAGATTGCTGAAGAGTATATATATTTTAAGTTCATAGTTTGTTAATGATTAAATTTTAGGCATTTAGTATTTAGACTATATTGGTAATAGATGTCTCTATTTTTTAATCCTAAAACACTGCTGCGTGGGGGCTTGTTTTGCTTTGGATGTGCTCTGTCTCTGGGTATGTCAGAGGACCGGGACTGTGTGAAGTGGGTCTAGCCTCACTGGGAGGCAAAAGGAGGGGGGGGGTTAAGGGGGGGAGAGAAAGAGAGCAGGCTATATCTATACCTAATCTATCCTTTTAATTTTTATAATTATAACTACCAACATAATAATAGGCTGCATGGCAATAACTATTGGGGAAATAGGAAATTAAGGCTGAAGCTGTCTCACTTCCAGTTAAGACTATAAAATGACATCAAAACTTCAGAATCAATGTCTCCATGATGGGACAGTTAACTTCGTGAGCTGGAATGTTAAAGGCCTGAATCACGAATTAAAGAGAAAGAAAGTACTCTCTCACCTAACAGGTCTAAATGCTAAAATAGTATTTTTACAGGAGACCCACTTACTAAGCAAGGATCAGTTCCGGCTGCAAAAGGACTGGCCTGGTCAAATGTTCCATTCTAGCTTTACAAAGAAAACTAGAGGTGTGGGAATTCTCATACATAGAACAGTCTCATTTGTAGCATCAGATGTAGTATTGGATCCTGAAGGGAGATATGTGATGGTAAAAGGAGACTTATTTAACTGTAAAATGATTTTGATAAATGCTTATGCACCTAATGTTGATGATAAGGAATTTATACAAAATTTATTTGCATCCATTCCCAATCTGAACACTCATAAAATTATAATGGCTGGGGACTTTAATTGTGTTTTAAATCCACTCTTAGATAGGACTTCTACCACAGGGGGAACGACATCTAACACTGCAAAGATAATTACAAAGTTTATAACTGATCACAACTTATCAGACCCCTGGAGGTTTTTAAACCCAAACTCAAGAACATATTCTTTCTACTCACCAGTACATCATTGCTACTCAAGAATTGATTATTTCTTTATAGATAATAATTTCTTGCCTTTGATTAAATCTTGCAAATACGATGCTATTGTTATTTCTGACCATGCACCTCTGATCTTGGAGCTAAAGTTACTATGCCCCACACACTCACCTCGCAGATGGCGCCTCAACCCGCTTCTATTAGCAGACGAGAATTGTACAGAATTTATATCCAAACAAATCAGCTTCTTCCTAGAGACAAATACATCCTCAGAGATTTCTGCAGGAATACTCTGGGAAACTCTTAAGGCCTTCTTAAGAGGACAGATTATCTCATATGTTACCCACAGAAATAAATTAGAAACCAAGAAAGTAGCAGAGCTAAAAATCGAAATTACTAGAATAGTTGAAGAACATGCCATCTACATAGGAAAAGGCAGGCTCTGCATTCAGAACTAAACCTCTTGACAACTAAAGAAACTGAACAACTAATTTATAAATCCAGACATCATTACTATGAACATGGAGAGAAAGCTAATAAGCTTTTAGCTCAACAAATTCACAAGCAAGAAGTCCGCAAGCAATCCCAGTAATCACCAACACGAACGGAGACAAAATCATCGACCACAAAATATAATGCACACATTTCAGAGACTACTATAAATCCTTATATTCTACTGAGTTTAAAGAAGACCATACATAATCTAATGCATTTCTGGATACATTACAGATACCACAAATAGACACTTTTAGTGCGGAGGAACTCTATAAACCTCTGGCGTTATCAGAATTACTAGATGCTATAAAGTCACTTCAAGGCAGGAAAGCAGCAGGCCCTGATGGCTACCCTGCAGAATTTTATAAGAAATTCTCCGCTCAGCTAGCTCCCCTCCTATTAGCAACATTTACAGAAGCCAGAGACAATCAAACTCTTCCTCAAACTTTTCGCCAAGCATTAATCACAGTTTTTCCAAAACAAAATAAGGACTTATTACAATGTTAAAATACTTTCAAAAATCATAGCTAGAAGGATGGAGAATGTGCTCCCTTCGGTAATATTACTAGAATAGTTGAAGAACATGCCATCTACATAGGAAAAGGCAGGCTTTGCATTCAGAACTAAACCTCTTGACAACTAAAGAAACTGAACAACTAATTTATAAATCCAGACATCATTACTATGAACATGGAGAGAAAGCTAATAAGCTTTTAGCTCAACAAATTCACAAGCAAGAAGTCAGCAAAGCAATCCCAGTAATCACCAACACGAACGGAGACAAAATCATCGACCACAAAAACATAATGCACACATTCAGAGACTACTATAAATCCTTATATTCTACTGAGTTTAAAGAAGACAATACATAATCTAATGCATTTCTGGATACATTACAGATACCACAAATAGACACTTTTAGTGCGGAGGAACTCTATAAACCTCTGGCGTTATCAGAATTACTAGATGCTATAAAGTCACTTCAAGGCAGGAAAGCAGCAGGCCCTGATGGCTACCCTGCAGAATTTTATAAGAAATTCTCTGCTCAGCTAGCTCCCCTCCTATTAGCAACATTTACAGAAGCCAGAGACAATCAAACTCTTCCTCAAACTTTTCGCCAAGCATTAATCACAGTTTTTCCAAAACAAAATAAGGACTTATTACAATGTTAAAATACTTTCAAAAATCATAGCTAGAAGGATGAAGAATGTGCTCCCTTCGGTAATATTACAAGATCAAACTGGATTTAGCAAGGGTTGACACTTATCTTCAAATCTTTGACGCCTGTTTAATGTAATATACTCACCAACTAAATCAAACACCTCAGAAATATTATTATCATTGGATGCAGAAAAAGCATTTGACATGATTGAATGGAAATACCTTTTTACTACATTGGAGAAATTTAGGTTTGGCTCGAACATTTGTGCATGGATCAAATTACTGTACACCAATCCAGAAACTTCAGTTTGTATTAACAACATTTGTTCAGACTACTTTAAACTAGAACGTGGTACCAAACAAGGATGCCCCTTGTCACCGCTACTGTTTGCAATCGCCATTGAACCACTGGCAATACACTGTCGAAACAATGATCAAATAAAGGGGATCATCAGAGAAGGACTGGAACAGAAAATCTCTCTATATGTAGATGATATGGTACTGTATATATCAGACCCACAAAATTCTGTGCCTGCAGTCTTAACAGCACTCACAGAATTTCAAAAGATCTCTGGTCTCAGAATTAATCTGAATAAAAGTGTACTCTTTCCAGTGAATTCTCAGGCATATAATATTAGATTAGATACCCTACCTTTTATCATTGCAGAACAGTTTAAATACCTAGGGGTAAACATCACAAGTAAACATAAAGCTCTTTATCAACAAAATTTCACCGTCTGCATGGAAAAAATTAAGCAAGACTTGCATAGATGGTCAACCCTTCATCTTACTCTAGCTGGAAGAATCAACGCTGTTAAGATGAATATTCTTCCTAAGCTCCTTTTTTATTTAAAAAAACATCCCAATATACATCAATAAATCATTTTTTAAGCAATTAGATTCAACAATAACCTCATTTATTTGGAACTCAAAACATCTACGTATCCAAAGAGCGACCCTACAAAGACAAAAGGCAGAAGGTGGCATGGCTCTACCTAACTTCCAGTTTTATTACTGGGCAGCAAACATACAAGCTATAAAAACCTGGACACAAATAGAACAACATACACAGGCTTGGTCTGCAATAGAAGTAAAATCCTGCAGTACTTCTTTATATTCCCTACTCTGTGCCCCAATTAATGCAAGTTATTGGCAATATACTAATAACCCAATTGTGCTTCACTCACTTAGAATATGGAACCAATGTAGAAATCATTTTAAGATGGAGAAGCTTTTATCTGTGGCGCCTCTGCAAGAGAACCACCTCTTTCAACCTTCGCAAACATATGCAGTTTTTAATATCTGGAAAAAAGTTGGGATTAACTTGCTTAGAGATCTTCATACAGACAATGTCTTTGCATCCTATGAACAATTACATTCCAAATTTAACATTCCAGCTGCACATTTCTTTCATTATCTTCAAATTAGGAACTTTGTTAAACAGAACCTTCCAGATTTTCCTCATCTTGCACCCTCATCCATGCTGGAAAAAATCTTGCTCAATCTCAAGGACTCAGACACCATTTCTGCAATATATAAAATCATTTTACAGTCCCTCCCTTTCAAAGATCCAAGAGGACACTGGGAAAAAGATCTCTCAATTAATATATCAGAAAAGGAGTGGAAAATAGCAATGCAGAGAATTCACTCGAGCTCCATATGCGCAAAGCATACAATTATTCAACTCAAAATTATATATCGAGCACATCTGTCTCACCTAAAACTCTCCAAAATGTTTCCAGGGCATGATCCAACCTGCAAACGCTTCAATCAAGTCCCAGCCTCACTGGGTCACATGTTCTGGGCCTGCACCAAATTAACATTATTCTGGACCAAAATTTTCAATTACCTTTCAGACAGCCTTGGTCTCACAATCTCTCCTAACCCATTAACAGCTGTGTTTGGGGTTCTTCTAGGTGGGTTTAAAGTGGAGAAGGACAAACAAACTGTGATTGCATTCACTACACTTTTGGCACGCAGACTTATTCTGCTAAACTGGAAGAATCCAAACTCTCCTCTTTTAAGTCAGTGAGAAACCGATGCTTTATACTATTTGAAATTGGAAAAAATCAAATACTCAGTTAGAGGATCTGTACAGATTTTTTTCAAAACATGGCAGGATCTAATCAGTAATATTTTAAAATAAGCTCTTAAAGCACTTATTTCTGTATTTCTTTTTCTTCTCCATTCATCTCTATTGGCTTATCAAACTTATTAATTTAGGTATGTTTGCAAGCCTTAAATTTTACTCCGTTTGCCTTGCTCTCTCTCTCAGGGGTGGGGGTCGACTTGTTCTCAGTTCCACTTTTTGTAAAAATGGATTGATTTGTATGGAATGATTGCAACAAAATTAATAAAATTTAAAAAAAAAAAAAGAGAAGACAGTATGTGCTTCCCGGCTGCTCTCCACTTTACCTTTAGCACCTAATTTATAAAGTAGTAACAATACGTTGGTCCAAATGGCACAAAAAAGCTGACCTTTATGTTAACAGAAAAGTAACTCATATGAAACAATTTGACATTCTGCTCCTAATATTGCAATTTATTTGTTATTTTAATTATTACTATTTTCTATTTATTATTACTGTTATTAATTATTGTTATCATTATTATTTGAATATGATAAGTGAGAGCAATAGATGGATAATAAAACGATATTGATGAGCTGCTGAAAAAAAAAATATATATATATAATGGTATGATCTTCATGGACTACCTTATTTATCTTGCAGTGTCCATGAACTTAATTTAGGCACTTGCATATTATATTCTCAGTTACATATGTTTCCCAGGAAATCCCTTGGTTAAGTCTGCAATGTTCGCGTTTGTGAGATTTATATTTACATGTGTTTATGGAGAAAACATCAGTTGGACAATAATAATAATAATATGGCAATATTTATTGGATAAGGTAAAAGACTTTGAAAAGCGTGCAGAAAATAGTGCACCAAAAAGGGGCAAGGCAAAAGAACATTCAAAAAGCTAGTGTTAATCTAAACTGGAAAACAAGAAGCTTGATTGTCAAATTACAATAATCAAACCGAAAATTCCAAGTCAAATTAAAACAAAGCAAAACATTTCGGTCTGCCTGAGGATTCCTTCCCTAATTAGCTACTTTCCTGTCATGCTATTTTATACAGTCACAGTAATAATGATGTCATGCAACACAATGCTATTTGTAGGATTTGTCCTTCTCTTAGAAATTAATATATTTTGGTCTCATTTGAAATGTTTTCTCAGTATTTTGAACTTTTTCAAGAGTTTTATTTTACATTTCATGTTTTAAGAGTGCTGATTGCATTTCTGAAATTATTTTTTTATTTTGACCTTTTCTAATTTAGTTGCAAAGTATTCAGAAGTTTTCCATTATTGTTTTGCTTTTAATGTGTGCCACCATTTTATTGATTCTTTACTATTGTTATTGAGGTTGCCACTGAGGGATGACTGGATGTCATGGTCTTTGGTGTAATCAGGTCAACAGTATAAAGATCATTACTGTGCACGTCCTGCCTGTCTGACATTGCAGATTCTGCTAAAGACTTTTTGTGTGTGCTTGTATGCTTAAAATTTCTCAGTTTACATCTGTTTGCTTTGTTTTCTCTACTACATTTTGGGTGTAATATTTATTTTTTTTCATTATTTTGTTTAACTGAGTTCCTGTTTCTGTCTATGTCTTGTTTTACCAACTATGTTTCACCTTGTGGTCCCAAATAAAATCCAAACTGCTTCCTGGTGTACCTATTTGGGACAGCAACAAAATCATACAAGAATAATGTGAACACAAAATGGCAGCACAACAATGTCACAAGAAAATAGTAAAACGTATTAACATAATATTTTTTTTCAAAAATATAACTACAATTGGATTCAGGAGGATTGGAAACTAGTACTTACAACAGCTTGAAGTAATAACACTTTTTTCTTGCATAGCATGTACTAAAAAGGAATAATCCATTGAACTAGCCTGGTCATTACTACATTAGTTGTGTATAACTGCAGACAGCATCTCATTTTGTTCCCTGCTAGTAAAATATATGTTGCATGTGTTTGCAGCTACACTTGCTACCTTTAAGTTGTTATACCAATAAATATTACTTTGGCTTTGAAAACCTAACAGATGGTACATTTGCATTATTTGCCAATTAAATAATGTTTTAACAGCCCCACTAAGTACATTTCTTAATGATTTTGTGCTTCCATTAATACATTCAAGATTGTATCATAACAATGGTCCGCCTCATGCTTCAAAGCATTATGAGCTGAGGCACATGAATGCTTGGATAATGGGAATGTTTTGAAACCATAACAAAATTTTTTTTTGCTTTGGAATTAACATATGTATTTGTCATTGTTTGAAGACTATACAGTTACAGTAAGCTTCTGCATTGTGACTCACGATGTGCCAATTTGTGTGAACAGCAACAAAGGGGTATTGAAAGCACACTGAACTCCTTCATCTGTTAATGTTTATTATTTTCCAGGCTGAAATGTTGAAACAGAAAACATACGAGTGCTCAAACTCTGTCATTACAACTGCTCCTCTCACAGTTAACACATTGGGAGAGGCGCACACTGATGATGTAACATAACACACAGAAAGAAAGGTGACGCTGTTAAAGTTTCAGTGCTCATTTAAGCAACAGTAATAACTAAGCAAAATAACTTAAAAAAGAAAAAATAAATAAATGAAACAAAATCTATGCAGTGTGCTAAGAATGATGATAAAAAAGGATCTAAAACAAATAATATGACTTAAGGGACTTATTATACAGTACTATACATACAGTCAGGTTTAAATACATATACCAGTCCGTCTTGTGTCCAGATCTACTTATGACTTGTCCGTCAGAACTGAACGTAGTCATATGTTGACAACTAGCAATGTTATTGTTATGATCACAATCTGATTGTGTGGGTGGTTACCTACCAGGTAAAGCTTGTGGTTGGTCAGCAAGTCGGCTAACGTCTGCCACGGTGCCTTCTTTCAGTTGCGAAGCAGATCATAGAATGGTTGAAATAGTTTTTACTGTCAAATAATGCAAAGAGTACGTGACACGTGTTTCGCCCTAATTCTGGGCTCATCAGGCGTACACACTCACTTCACTCCCTCTCGGGAATCGAACCTCGGGCACACCGTGGCAGACGTTAGCCGACTTGCTGACCAACCACAAGCTTTACCTGGTAGGTAACCACCCACACAATCAGATTGTGATTCAGACTACGAATGCATTGAATGTAATTACCCCGATCTACAGACTGTCAAATAAACGAACCACACGCCGTGGTGCAACGTGAGAGGCTTCGCCGCTGACGCCCGAGGTTCGATTCCCGAGAGGGAGTGCAGTGAGTGTGTACGGATGAGCCCAGAATTAGGACGAAACACGTGTCGCGTACTCTTTGCATTATTTGACAGTAAAAACTATTTCAACCATTCTATGATCTGCTTCTCGCAACTGAAAGAAGGCACCGTGGCAGACGTTAGCCGACTTGCTGACCAACCACAAGCGTTACCTGGTAGGTAACCACCCACACAATCAGATTGTGATTCAGACTACGAATGCATTGAATATATATATATATATATATATATATATATATATATATATATATATATATATATATATGTATATATATATATATGTATATATATAGTGATGAACGGCTGGGAATTTTGCCCGGACGGGACGCCCTTTTGAAGAGAAGACTGGGGGAATGACATACTGTATTACCAGAAGTAACTCCCCTGGGACATGAGAGGGCAGCCCCCTTGGTTTACATCAGGGCCACAGAATTGAAGCTTAGAAGCTCAACCCGGCGGGGTTCCGTGGCCACCACTAGGGGGTGCCTGGACAGCTCTGGAGTCTGGGCATGCAGCACTTCCGCCACACCCGGAAGTACTGCCAGAAGGGGAGCCGAGTTCCTATGCAGCACTTCTGCCACACCCGGAAGTGCGACTGAATGTTAATCGGGAGACACCTGGAGCACTTCCGGGTGCAGTATAAAGGAAGCCACCTCACTCCATTTGGAAGCCGGAGTCAGGAGGCAGTGGACAGAGCTTGTGGGAGAGGAGTGGAGGCGATCAGATAAGAGAAGTACAGGATTGAGCATTGGGGCTGGTTGGTGCACTGTGTTGTGTGTGCAGGAGAACTGTAAATAAAAAGTGTGTGCTTTTGGACATTGTTGTGTCTCTGTGTCTGTCTGTAGCCCGGCTGATCTTCTACAATATATAATAGTCTGAATTAGAATCAGAAGTCACTGTATTGGCCAGGTACACTGGTGGGTACTAGGAATTTGTCTTGATAATATTGATGCAACATACAAGGGCAATACATAATACAAAAGATAAACCTAAAAAGATGGAATACAAAATTATAAAAAATGCAGCATACAAGGGCAATACAAAAAATAGAGATAGGAGGATTAAAATGTCCAGGTGTGCAGGTATACATAGATACTGAGTTATACTGATAAGTTACCAAGCACTATAGTAAACAGCAGCACACAGTCATCTTTCAAATTTAAACTTGACAATATTTTGAATAAGCTAAGGGAATTATGACAGCGTATAGGATGAATTGCCTATTTTTATTAAAACAGTTTTTTTGTGTTTAATTAAACATAAATGCAGTTAATATGAAATGTCTACCCAGTTTTAATAAAATTTCAGCTTTTGTTGATGTAAAGTGTAAGAGCCATTTTCCTAGTTCTATAAAATGTATGAAAATTTATTAGATGATAATGCATAAAATATGGGAGGTTCCTATAACCCCCGTGAATAGAATTGAGTTGGTATTTTCCTGTCATTTTTTAACAGTTTTGAGTAAACAATGTTCTCCAGTTAGTGTTTAGCCTCGCCTTGTGTAAGGTACAGAGGCATACGTTTTTTTAACCGTGTTCTTGTTTGTGCTCGCTGCTTGCATGTAATCGCGCCTGGCATGTCTATGTGCCGACGGCCTACGGGCCTTTTGAGTATGAAGTAACTCGTAAAATAAAAGATTTAAGTGTTGAACCGTATGTTTAAGGCATACAGAAGAAGAAATTAAGAACCTTTAAGTATAGAAATAACCAAAGCTTCTTAAGAAAAGCTAAGTTTATAGAAGATACATTTTTTCCTTTTTTTTTTGCCTTTATTCTATGTGTGTAACTATTTTTCTTTTTATTCTTGTGTGGATTATTTGCTTTTAACTTTCACTAAATATTTTAAAACGAATTTTTGGACTGTGAGATTTCTTTGACACGCGTCTTACCCATGCCTGACTTCGCCTTATACATCGGCGGCTACATAAAGGCTGAAATCAAGTCATATCAGTTATTTTTCACCTTTTAACTTAAGGTGTCCTATTTATAGACTACATCTTAGCATTTCACACTATGGTACCGGTAAAGCTGACCACGAAACTCCTCAATTTAGGATTAAGTGCCACCCTCTGCAATTGAATTTCAGACTCTCTAGCCAGCAGACCTCAGCATGTGTGGATCAGTTACATCACATCCTCCATGCTGACCCTTAGTACAAGTGCTCTATAGGGTAGGGTGCTGAGCCCTCTTCTGTACTCCTTTTTGTATTTGGACTGGACAAATCTCCAACTCCATCATTACATTTGCAGATGACACTATCATCATAAGCCTGATCACTAAAAATGATAAAGCAGGTCACAGAAGGGAGGTTTATCAACAGACTCAGTAGTGCCAGGACAACACTCTCACCCTTAATGTCAGCAAAATGAAGGAGCTAGTCATTGACTTTAAGATGCTGAAAGAAGACCATACTTCTGTCAATATCAGAGGGGATGCTTTTCAAATGGTGAGCAGCTTTAAATTTCTTGGAGTGACTATAACAGATGAACTGAAATGAGAATAAAATTTTTCAGCTCTTGATAAATAATTCACCAGAACCTTTACTTTCTCTGACATCCAAAGATAGTTTACATTTCATCATTGATTTTCACAAACTTCTACAAGTGCCCAATAGAGTCTGTCTTCATTGGCTGCATCACATCCTTGGACAGCACTTATTTGGCTCAAGAGCCAAAAGCCCTGCAGAGGGTGATGAAGGAAGCATTACTTTCATCTAACTGCCTTCTGTTCAGGACATTTATAACATAAATTGCCTTTGAAAGGTTACAAGTCTAATTGTGCACAGTTGCTTTTCTCAATCCTTACTTCTAGCAAATGGTACAGGACCTATGGCCCTTGCACCAGTAGATTAAGGAAGAGTTTCTATCCAAAAGTCTTAAGGTTATTAAACAGCCAGTCATAATAACAAATACTGAATTTTAGGAAATACTGCAACTTAATTCCATGGCGGACCAAGGGATGGCAGAGTGCACTGATCCTTTCTCTTTTTTCTCTCCAGTAAAAACACGGCAAAATCTGCCTGGGCTTGATGATGTCACTTCCGGTTCGAACCCAATAACATCACATCTAGTTCCTGCCCAGAAAACATCACTTCCGCTTCCTTACCGGAGGACGTCATTTCCCCTGCCAGGCTTTAAAACCACCATGTTTTTGTCTGCTTGCCAGTTCTGTTTTGAACTCAAATCTGTAAAGACCATTGTTTCAACTTTTTTGCCTTTTTGCAGCCAACTCTTCAAGTATATGGGGTGGCTGCCCCCAACCTTTTTGCAGTGTCATTGGCATTTATTTCACTATATATATGAATTTCAAATGATTTCTATTTTTTACACAAAGTAAAATTGCTTCCATTGTTAAAGTATAAATTTTCAAAAATGACATAAAAGTAGAAAAATTTGATATCTTATATTTGTCGCAGAGTCCTTAAAACATCTTTATTTTTTCAGTGCCTACGAAGTGCAGTTTGAACCTTTAAGCCAAACATAACTGATTCTGCAATGCCTTGACTTACTGGAGAAGTCTGTTGCTCATGTCTCTGCTTATGAAAAGGTACATTAGCAGAATATTTTCACATTCCTGTGGTCTTCAGTGATTTCTTGCCATTAGCCTGAGAAACGTTACTCATAATGTAAATTCCTAGCAAACATTTAATGTGCAGTAGCTTGCACAGTTACTATATTATAGGGTCTTTCATTTATAAAAAATATTTAACACATTACTTTTTTCTATCTGAAATAAAATCCCAAAACCATTAACTCAAGTATAAAGCTTATATAGTGATACTAGCAAAATACCAAGGCTCAAGAGGAGAAGTAGTGTGTTAAAGAAGCAATGAAAAGAAAAGGAAACATTTTGAAAATAACGTAACCTGATTGTCAATGTAATTGTTTTGTCACTGTTGTGAGTGATGAGTGTTGTTGTCATATATATATATATATATATATATATATATATATATATATATATATATATATATATATATATATATTTACACACACACACATATATACACACATATACATACATACACACACATATATACACACAAATACATATATATATATATATATATATATATATACATACATACACACACATATATATACATATACATACATATCTACATATATACACACACAGCTATTTCGTATCAGTGCAATACGCTGTTTGTTAAAACGGTTGACTCCCGCTCTTACGTGCAATAAAAAATCAAATCATTCAGTTGTCTTTGCTCATATGTCATTTTAGAGCTGGACGCCTGGCATCTTTTTTTGGCCACAAGTTCGTTTCTGTTTGGTGTGAGGTTCTGTGTTGTGGAGATTCTCAGGATGGATTGCAGATGCTCATCAGTGAGGCGACTCCTGTGTGCTGTTTTGTTAGTCTTTATCACTGGAAAGAGCTTCTCACACAGATATGTGCTACCAAACATGCACAAGGTTCGAGACGCATGTAGACGGACTTTTTTTGTTCTTCAAAGTCACCAAAGCGCCGTGCAAACTCAGTGCGCAATAACTCTAGTAAGCGGTAAGTGTTCGGCAAGGCAGCTGAAGCGCTGCATTATGGGATCTGTAGTTTATTGTGTTACCAGCGCTTCATATACCCGGGCTTTAATAACAATAATACAGTATATAAAATGATCTCGCGGGCCGGATATAATTACACGCCGGTCCGGATGTGGCCGCGGCCCTTGAGTTTGACACATATGGACTAAATAGAACTTGAAAAGATATATTTTTTCAAATGTGATCGCGCAATTCAGATAGAGTTGACGCGCACTACAGCCTGCATGCCTCAATGAGTCATCCTCCCCTCGCTCTTACTTTTTTACCGTTCATCTAATGAATACACTGAGTATGGCTTTACCAAAACAATCATTGATGGCGAATAAAGTATCCATTATTCGAGATGTAGAGCGGGATATATATATATACATATATATATACCCGCGTATCGCAGCGGAGAAGTAGTGTGTTAAAAAAGGTAGAAAAAGAAAAGGGAACATTTTAAAAATAACGTAACATGACTGTCAATATACAGTATTTGTTTTGTGAGTGTTACTGAGTGTTGCTGTCATCAAGGATTTGATTATCATTATTTCTTTCAATCAGGTTCGTATTTGTAGGATGTGTTGTGTTCAAGTTACATTCCGTGTTTGTCAATCGTTGTAAAGATGACAGGTTTCATTCATCGATTCGTTTCTTACTGCATCAATAAACAGCTCGCTTCTTCTTTATCTGAGACCTGACACACTGCATGCACCGGTTTTTTACACTGTCTTCCTTTAGCGGGACATTGACTTTTTCCACCGTGTGCTTTGTTTCCACAGTAGCTGCATTTATGAATATGCTTATCAGACGCTTCATATTTTTTGCTGCCTTTTCAATTGTGTAATTCGGTTTTGTTCAGCCTTTGGAACTGTTGCTTTTATCTGTGCACTGCGTCAGTTCACGTGAGCCACTCGGTGTACTTGCATCGAAGGTTCCCAGCTGTGCTGGTGCCATCTCGTGCTATGTCCATAGCTTTATTTAATGTTACCTTAGTCCTGGCACTTAAAACTTTCTCTCGCAGTTTCACTGAGTTTGTGTCAAACACCACCCTGACCATCTCATCTTCCTCTCCATAAGCACAGTCCTTAACCCATGAATATTTACCCGTGGCAGTTTGCTATTGGATTGCCGCTGACGGACGGCCTTATATGGGCAGGCACTAAATTACAAACGCCAGCGGCAGCCTGTCTATAAACTTAATTTAAAGTGTAGGTTTACATCGTGCTTTGTTTCCGAAGTAGCAGAACTCATGAATATGGTTGTATATGTGACTCGCTCGCTTCTTATTGTTTCGCTGCCTTCTCAATTATATAATGCATGTTTTCTTCAGCGCTTTTTGAGGTCTTCCTGATTTTCTATGTGCTGCGTGATTACGTGGGAGGCGTGATGATGTCACACGAAACTCCGCCCCCACGGCGTTGAAGCTCATCTCCATTACAGTAAATGGAGAAAAACTGCTTCAAGTTATGACCATTACGCGTAGAATTTCGATTTAAAACCTGCCCAACTTTTGTAAGGAAGCTGTAAGGAATGAACCTGCCAAATTTCAGCCTTCCACCCACACGGGAAGTTGGAGAATTAGTGATGAGTCAGTGAGTGAGTCAGTGAGTGAGTCAGTGAGTGAGTCAGTGAGTGAGTGAGGGCTTTGCCTTTTATTAGTATAGATGACAGACAATACCATATTTTCCTACTTATGCTTTCATCTACTTTCATCTGTCCTTCCATCCATCTTCTAAACCCACTTCATACTGAGAGTTTTTAAGGAGAAGCTGTAGCCAAACTTACCTTTAAACATGTGGAACTACAGTAGTGTTAAACTACTGGTATTATTGTCTAAGAATCACACACCAGACTTTATTATCATCCTTAAGACAGATAAACTGAAAACACATGTGCTGATCTTTATATGGTCATGCTGATCACACATTCACAAGGATTTCTATGAGTTTACATAAACAATGGCTTACACAAATTTTACAAAACAGAAGCACTCATACAATACATCGTGGAAGAATGCTAAAAATTAATATATTTCTTAGCAAAGCAGAAGGAGAAAAATAAATGTTACCTTCAAATTTCTTGAATCAAAAAACCCCAGCTTAACCACCAAGATAAATAAATTTTATATTTTAATTTGCCATTTTGCATACTAAAGTTTTCATAAATGTATTCATTTTTTAAAATAAGTAGCCTGCTCTTGCATTTTATGTTATTGCTAATGGATACTGGGGTGCAATGTGAAAAAGAAATAAACTTACTGAATTCAGCCATTTTTTAACCCAAACATGTTATTGAGTTTTGATCTTCATTTTCAGATTGCACACATATTGAAAAATATTGTATTCAAGCAAAAAGAAAAAATATGTTTGTGAGCTTCTGTCATTTTAAAAGGAGACTGGCTGTGCATTTCACTTCCACCATGGTACTTTCAGGGCCAGGGAGGTGGCTTCACTTTGGAAATTCATGATGAAGCGCCATTAGTGAAATTATTAAATGTTGATGCCCAGATGTGAATTGCTGTCTTTGTTTTGTAGATAACAAAAAAATAACAACTGAAAAAATACACACAGTTGCTTACATTCTTTCACTATGCAAAAGCTTATTTCATTATTTTGGAAAGATACTGCCTGCATCTACTGGAATGATAACACAAGCATGTGCTTTGGTGGTCTACCAAGAGAAACATTCACCATTTACTGTATGTAGTATTCAGTCAAGTGACAAGAGCTAAACTAACTAACCTCAAAGGCATATATATATAGTTTAAACCAGGATGAAGTTTAGATGTTTTAGCACAGGCAGAGTAGTAGCGCAGAGTTGTTATTCCTGCCTTAAAGTGCTAGGTTCTGCATGGACTTTGCACATTATCCCTTTGTATTTACGGAATGATTTGTATCAGTTAGTGTCAGTGAGTTTTCTCATTCAAAAATGTTTAATTTCCATATTTTCAGCAAGAGTCACTTATCCTCTGTTAAAATGTTCTGTTATTTGTTTGTTATTTCTGCACAGCCTTGCAACAGTGCCATGTTTTGTGGTATCTTTTCATGCATTAGTAAAGTCAGCACTGTTTTGAAATGTTATACTAATCGTTGTACTGTCTCCATGTTGGCAATATAACACTGGTGACGAGGATGGAGCTTTCGTTCCCAATACCTTCTGCACACTTTGCACTGCCGGGTTAACCTCCATTGTTGTAGACTCACTCGTTTAAATCTTTTGAGACATATTTAACAGCAATTGGTCTGTACAAGGTGCATGTAAAACAGCCACACTTATACACTGCATAGGCACAGTAGGCAAATACATTTTTTAAGTGTGACTGGATATTCCGCATCAATAGGCCTCCTAGTATCTGATTTCTGTACTCATCTTCTGTCAATACCATCAGCAGTCAAGAGAGTCAGTTCATTAGTCAGTGGCTGACTTGTGGGACTTTTTGCAAGTTGGGCGAGTTATATGACTAATTTATTAGCGGCGAACTTGCAGAACGTGCAAAACTATCCTGAAAGCAATTGACATGGCATTTCAAATTGAATCAAGTGTTGAACTCATGGCTAGACTTGCTGTTTCTCCATTTCAGCACCACCCTGTCACATAACAAGTGACTGAAGCCTCCTTGCACTGCCAGGAAGGACGATTTTTCATTTTGGGACAGCTCCAATGTTCACTTTACAAGGCAAGTAGCTGGCTGTTTTAAGACAACACTGCTGGAACGGTGGCTCTGCCAGTCATAGTTCTAGAGTTTCAATATGCCCCGCAAAGGGACACAGGTGTTGGAACTGTGGGAAACTTAACCAGTTTGCTAAAGTCTGTCGTCCAGCTGCCATTTCATCTTTACCAAGTGAACAGTTGTCTTCTACTCAGACTGCATTAACAACCATCTACTCAGTGAGCTCAACAGCCCCCACCTTCAAAAACTGCAATTTATTATTGGATGGTGTGTGTCTTCCCCTGCTGCTGGACACTGGGGCAGCATTGTCTCTGCTTAATTTGACCACTCCTAGGCACTTATAGGTCAGATGCCCTCACTGTCAGCTCATCAGGCTTCAGCAATGGTCAGCTCTTTCATAGGTTCAGGTTGTCTCTGAGCTTTCAACCACTTGGCACAGCCTAATCCTTCCATACGCCTTGTCATTCAACCTCTCCATTGAGTTCCCCTGGCCCTCTAGGAGAAAGTGGTTATTGAACTGTGCAACCTGTTGGAGGCAGACAATATTGAACCATTTAATGCCTCATCATGGGTCTCAGACCTTGTGATAGCAAAAAAAAAAAAAAATGACAGGGGGTTTTCTCCTCTGCATTCACCGCAGGGCTGGGAACAAAGCAGTAATACAAGGTTAATACCCACTGTCAACCACTGAGGTGCTCACCACACACTTCCATGGATTTAAGGCAGGAGTTCTTAATCTGAGGTCCATGGACAATGGGTTTCAGGGGGACTGTGAGGGTCAGATAAAAATGAACATTTTACATATTCATTATACAGCCCTATGGTGTTGATTTTTATTGCGTGAACTTTCTCACATGACTTTTCTTGCACATTATGTCTCTTGCCGTTATTTTACTTGCGTATTATTTTTCTCGCAAGTATTCATCTCACCTAAGCCTAATGCGTGAGTTACATACCTGTGAGAAAAATAATGCGCAAGTAAAATATCAGCGAGAGAAATGTTGTGCAAGAAAAGTTTAATAATACTTTGTGTATGTCATATATGTATGAGACAATCAAATCTCGATAAATAAAGTACATTATATTCATTGCATGCAAAGTTGTGTTTATGTGAATATTTCTGGGGAAGCGGGTCCATAGCTTTAATCAGATTCTTAAAGGGGTCCGTGACTCAAAAAAGGTTAAGAATCAATAGCTCTAAGCTGTTTTTCACATTGGACCTTTACTAGTAGTACCTGCAGATTCCTCTCCATCCTGGAAGCAGAGATTTGTCTGCCTTTGTCACCCACACTGAGGTGTTTCATTATAATAGATTACCGTTTGGCTTTAACTCTGCCTCCAGTTATTTTCAGAAGATGATGTCTAGTACCTTTTAGTTGTGTCCTTGTTAGTCTATATGGGCATTGAATTATTATTTTCCTCTGGGTTCTAAAATTCCATACTAATCTGTACTAATCTCTGCTGTCTCTTCCAGTTCTTCCATGGTGGCAATCTACGTCACCACCACCCGATCAAGGTATCATGCTGCCCCCTGTGTTTATGGAATGGCGGGTGTCCCAGATGTCCACATGACCACCATCATGTTCAATTTCTTCCATATGATGCCTGAAAACCATGAGGGCTGATTTAGAACATCAATGTTAGGTAGAATGCCCAGTGAGGGCTGGACAGTCTTTTGGCCTTGGAACCCCCACAGATTTTGGTTTTTTTTTCTGCAGCCTAACTGGAATTTTTTTTGTTTTTTCTCTCCTCCTGGCCATTCGACTTTACCTTTTTCTTTGTTACATACTAAATAACATAATTGCCTAATCTTGTTTGTTTATGTTTTATATTAACTTCCTTTAACTTTATTTTGAAAAATCACTTTGAGCTACATTGTTTGTATGAAAATGTGCTATATAAATAAATGTTGTTGTTGTTGTCATTGTTGCTGGTTTCTTGGGATGGTCATCTATTTGGATGACTTGGTTGTGCATAGAGTTCTACTTTATCTTAGCACAGATAAATAGTTTTACAATAGCAAATTTTTAGGGATGTAGTCTGATGTTGTGTGGAGTTGTATTGTTGTTGCTCCTGGTTCAAGTGGAGGTTTCTTCATGTGTTGCAGTGCACTCTTTCTCTTTGCTGCATGATTCTTTACAGTGCTGTAATGCTGCCTCCTCAGCTTGCCTTCTGCTGTCTTTTGCCACTTCATGGGGAAAAGGCATTACACATTCTGTCCCAAGACTTGCATGTAGAAAGTCCTCTTGAAGTAATGACTTCTCAGCCTTCTCAGACTATTGGCACACAGCTTTGGCTTGACAAACCGGGTCTTGGCTTCAGGTTAACAAAGAGAAAAGAGTTTCATGTGTTCACCTCCTCATGGAGAGGGTGTCTCATAGCTAGTTAGTTTGAGATAAAATTTTAGAAGGTCATTTTGGGTAATGTGCACAGAGTGGCCCTGGGAAGAGTCCCAGAGTTCTCTAGGATTCACAGAATTTCAGTGAGTGTGTTTAATTCGGAATTCTTCTTGCTTATCTGTGCTTCTTCTCATTCTTTGCCATTCTTTTCTACTTCTCACTTCTTATTACACTGTGGTATTGGATGAAGTCAGAAATGCATTCAGTGACCTGAAAGAGGCCCTCATGTCAGCACTTATGTGAATTACACTTGATTTTGTCCTTGCCTTTATCTTGCAGACTGATGCTTCGACACATGTCTGAGAGCCGTGCTGAGTCAAAGCGCCGATGGTGTTGAATACCACATTATGTTTCTGAAACTGATGGATCATGAGACCGGGTATGTGACAGTGGAGAGAGAGGCCCTCACAATTAAATGGGCTATTAACCAGCTGAGGTTCTACCTCCTGGGTAGTGAATTCACTCTGGTGACGGACCATATATAAGGAGTCAAATCCATGTGTCACCAGGTGATTCTTGGACCTACAGCCATATAGGTTCAAAATCCTAAATTGTCGGAGTCTCTCTATGCCAAGGCTAATGCTCTTTCTCATGTCCATGACTTAACGGCTTGGATCACCCAACCTGATGGATCTGAGCTAAGGGGTGGTACTGTCACAGGTGTGTTCATTGCAGACAGTTTAAGGGCTCAGGTGATGGTAATTTTCCACCAATCCAGGGGTGGTGTTGTGTGATAACACTGTCTCTTTGTCTGCCTCTGCAGACCAGAAGACTGATGGCTCTCCTCCAATGACATCACTTCTTGTGTCAGCCTTCCTGGACTTGCCTCTTCCTGCCTGGCAGCCATATGACCATAAAACTGTCATCATTGATAGTCAGAATAGGACTCCCGTCTTCTCCCGCCTAAAAAAAATGTGTTTTGCATTTTAACACCCTTTTAGAACATTAGAACACTCTAGACGAGAACAGGCCATTCAGCCCAACAAAGCTTGCCAGTCCTATCCACTTGTTTCCTCCAAGAAAACATCAAGTCGAGTTTTGAAAGTCCCTAACGTCTTACTGTCTACCACACTACTTGGTAGCTTATTCCAAGTGTCTATCGTTCTTTGTGTAAAGAAAAACTTCCTAATGTTTGTGCGAAATTTACCCTTAACAAGTTTCCAACTGTGTCCCTGTGTTCTTGATGAACTCATTTTAAAATACAAGTCTCGATCCACTGTACTAATTCCCTTCATAATTTTAAACACTTCAATCATGTCACCTCTTAATCTTCTTTTGCTTAAACTGTAAAGGCTCAGCTCTTTTAATCTTTCCTCATAATTCAACCCCTGTAGACCTGGAATCAGCCTAGTCGCTCTTCTCTGGACCTTTTCTAGTGCTGCTATGTCCTTTTTGTAGCCTGGAGACCAAAACTGCACACAGTACTCAAGATGAGGCCTCACCAGTGCATTATAAAGGTTGAGCATAACCTCCTTGGACTTGTACTCCACAGATCGTGCTATATAACCTAACATTCTGTTAGCCTTCTTAATGGCTTCTGAACACTGTTTGGAAGTTGATAGCTTAGAGTCCACTATGACTCCTAAATCCTTCTCATAAGGTGTACTCTTTCCCCATTGTGTATTCAAACCTAATATTTTTACTTCCTATGTGTAATACTTTACATTTACTGACATTAAATTTCATCTGCCACAAATCTGCCCAAGCCTGTATGCTATCCAAGTCCTTCTGTAATGATATAACGGATTCCAAATTATCTGCTAATCCACCTATCTTGGTATCATCTGCAAACTTAACCAGCTTGTTACTTATATTCCTATCTAAATCATTTATATATATTAAAAATAGCAGCGGCCCTAGCACTGACCCCTGTGGAACACCACTCTTAACATCGCCAGTTCTGATGAGGTTCCTCGCACCATCACCCTCTGCTTCCTGTGTCTGAGCCAATTCTGCACCCATCTAAAAACATCACCCTGAACTCCCACTTCTTTTAACTTGATGCCCAACCTCTCATGTGGCACCTTATCAAATGCTTTCTGAAAGTCCAGATAAATAATATCATAAGCTCCACTTTGATCGTATCCTTTTGTTGCCTCCTCATAGAATTCCAACATGTTAGTAAAACACGACCCCTTCTGAACCCATGCTGACTGTTCAGAATAACTCCTGTCCTTGCCATGTGTTGCTCAATCTTATCCTTAATAATTCCTTCCATTAATTTTCCTGTGATGCTTGTTAAGCTTACTGGCCTATAGTTGCTTGGATCTGCCCTGTCACCCTTTTTATATAATGGGATGATATTTGCCATTTTCCAGTCCTTTGGAATCTCTCCAGTGCACAGTGACTTCCTAAAATATGTGTCAAGGGTTTATATATGTACTCACTAGCCTCCTTAAGAACACGAGGATAAATATTATCTGGGCCTGGTGATTTGTTTGATTTCATCTTATTTAATCTGAGCAGCACTTCTCCCTCTACAATTTCCAAATCCCTCAGTACCTCCTTAGTAGTTGTGTTTACCTCTGGCAGGTTATCCACTTGCTCACTTGTAAACACCTCAGAAAAATGTAAGTTTAGGGCATCTGCTATTTCATTGTCTGTATCTTTTAATTCCCTTTACTATTCCTGATGAACTTGACCTCCTCCTTAACTGTTCTTTTACTACTAAAATACTGAAAGAATCTCTTGGGGTCTTCTTTCGCCTTATCTGCTATATTCCTCTCCAACTGTCTTTTAGCCTCTCTGATATCCTTCTTAATGGTTGCCCTCATGTTCTCATACGCTACGGTTCTCTTTGCAGTCATTAGTCTTATATGCCTTATACAGCAGTTTTTCCTTTGCAACTTCTTTTTAAATCTTTATTAATCCATCGTGGAGTTTTTTAGTTTCCTATTACTTCCAAATTTAGGTATGTATCTGTCCTGCATTACATGTAAAACATTTTAAACCTGTTCCACTGCTCCTCGACTGTCTCCACATTTAAAAGCTTATCCCAGTCTATCCTACTTAGACTTTGTCGCATCTGCTCAAAATTAGCCCTACTAAAGTTCAACTTAACAATTTTAGTCTTTGCATCTGTACTCTTACAAAATACTGAGAATTGTATTACATTATGGTCACTTGACCCTAGTGGTTCAATCACCTCTACACCCTCAATTCTATCCTGATTATTACAGAATACTAAATCCAGATAGGCTTCACCCCTTGTTGGTGCTTTAACATGCTGTGTTAAAAACAGTCGCTGATTACTTCTAAAACTCCTGCTCTTGTGCTCCTCCATCTGTAAGGTTATCCCAGTTAATATTTGGATAATTAAAGTCCCCATGACTATAATATCCCCTGTAAACTTGCCTTTTGATATTACTAAAAGATGTGTGTTGAAATTACTGTCTGAATTGGGTGGTCTATAACACACTCCTAAAATGAGACCTTTTCCCTAATATTTTCCAGGCGAAGCCACATGTCCTCACTAAGATGGGGCTCATCATCCAACTGAAGATGACTTACATTTAATTCCTGTTTGGCATAAACAGCAACCCCACCTCCTTTTCTGTTCTGTCTATCCTTCCTAAAAATGTGTATCCCTCTATGTTACACTCATCCCCATCTTTGTTATTTAGCCAGGTTTCCGTTATTGCTATAATATCATAATTGTGCTCTGCTACATACAACTCCAACTCACTTACCTTATTTTTGATACTTCTAGCATTAAGGCAAGCTATTTTTAATGTGTTAATCCTTCTATCTTTACGTGTTTGCTTAAAATTTACATTACTATGCATTTTTATTTCTACACCATTGTTTGTTCTTCCATGTATAGATCTAAATCTGGCCTGTCCTAAACTCCCTGCCCCCATTCCCTAGTTTAAACAATCCTCGACTAGCCTACACATACGCCTCCCCAATACATTGGTGCCCCTCGGTTCAGATGTAACCTCACGGGAACAGGTCCCATCTGTTCCAAAAGGAGTCCCAATGCCCCATAAACCTATACCCTTCTACCCTGCACCAAGATTTGAGCCACGCGTTAAGACTTCTAATCTCCTCAATCTTACCTGGACTGGGCGTGGCACAGGCAGAACTTCGGAGAAGACTACCTTGTCAGTTCTGCTCCTCAGCTTGGTACCTAACTCTTTGAATTTGGATCGCAGAACTGACAGACTACCCTTATGTATGTCATTTGTTCCAACGTGGACAATGACAACTGGATCCACCCCGCTCTGGCCAAGAGCCTATCCACCCTTCCAGGAGGTCTCCCACCTGTGCTCCCGGAAGGCAACACACCGTCGAGACTCTCTCTCTGGAGCACACCTGCGCTTCAATCCCCTAATGATTGAGTCCCCAACTATCACTACCTCTCTCTTTTTGGGAACTGGTTTTGAGGTGGCCGTTGGGGCTCCTCAACCCTGCCTACCACCTCAGAATTATCAGAGTCACCGTCCAGCTCCAGGACATGATAACGGTTAGACACTTCTAATTCTGGGGTTGATGCCCCCGGACAGTGTGCACCCTTTACCTTACGCCTTGTGACCGTGACCCACCTATTCCTACCTGTCTGGTCTGGAATCTCCTCCCGCAACACCTTAGGGGTGCACACTATCTCTCTAAAGGACACCTGGGCCAAGTCCGCCAATTCTCTATTACAACGCAGGTCAGCCAACTCCTCCTCCAGTTCAGCACCCTGAGCTCGAGGTGCTGGATCAGCTGGCATCTCTTGCAGATGTAGCCCTCATAGACAACTGGCTCTTCCAAACCATCATCTAAAAGTCCAACATCCAACAGGACTTGCATTGCACTGGCCTCATTATTAAAATTTGATTTGGGATTACTAAGCTGCCTTAACTATATTTTTTTTTTCTTAAAATTAAATTTCTTCTTCTTTCAGCTGCTCCTTAACTTAAATGGTAACACTAAGATCTGCTACAGATATTTTACACCTTTTCCCCTTAAGCTCCTATACTGTTCTCCCTCTCAGCTGCCTGCTATTTGCCTTTCTATGAGGTTAACTTTACTTTTCTCTGTCTCTTCTACTTTTGCTCTTCTTACTTATAAGCTCTTCACTCGCACTGTTTGTATTCCACCATATTAATGAACCAATACGCTGTTGCCCACTTAAATGTTCTACCTCTGGACCGCTAAGGACTGTTTAATCTAAAATAAACAAATAAATAAAACTTTACTACCTTATTTGCTCCTACTGCTCCTTGTGCCTGATCGGCATCTTAACGCAGGCCGCTTACCTTCGCACTACTGAGTTTCCACCTTTTACTGCTTTGAAGTCAGCCGCGGCCTTTTTCTTTTCCTTTAAACTAAGGAATCGCCGTTACGACGATGCGGTTATTTATTTACAAATGCCGATATCAGTTACTGCTGCGTTCTACCCTGTCACCTTGATGCTAATTCAAATATAGATAACAAGAAAGAACAAGTACAAATAACTTTTCCAAGCACACTTCCAAACACCCAGCTACTTTTGCTCTTGTGCAGGCAAAAAAGCAAAAAACCCTTCTAAAGGGAAAAAGCTTTAAAATTCCCACACGGTTCCTTAGCGGCAACCAAAACCCAAGTTTTTAAGAGCAAAATGTATTTTTTTATTTAAATCTCACACCACAGAACAAACCAACAACTCTCAACAGACTCTAGCGTTTGCAAAGCACACGTGACTGTCACCTCCAATAGACAGTGGTGTTTTCTGTTTCAATTTTATAATAGATGGAGTTGACCACAAAGTGCTCCCAAGCATTTTCATTGTCCTATGTTATTATAGCACTTCTCAAGGATCTAATTATCTGAAGGAGTGGCTGCCAAAATTGTAAAGGAGGAAAATATTGCATACAAAACATACAAGCTGAAGTAAACTCTCTGAAACTATAGAGGAAAGTGTGGACTAATTCATAAAAAAAGTTGTACAAAATCTTTTCAGCCTGTTTTAATGATAGATGATGTGCAAGAGAGGGAGTTGTTTAGGACAGGATGGAATTAATTATTGTATTAAACAAAAGCTGTCATTTTACTTACTTTGCTTTGTGATTTTTCACTTTGTCACAGCCCACAATCTGTGTTTAAACTTCTTCA
>NC_053165.1:144374788-144392381 GCF_016835505.1 Polypterus senegalus | reverse complement strand
TTGGAGCTTAGAAGCTCAACCTGGTGCGGGTCCGTGGCCACCGCCAGGGGGCACCTAGACAGCTCAAGAGTCTGGACATGCAGCACTACTGCCACAGCTGTTTGTGCTGCCAGGAGAGGAGCGGGGTTCTGGTGCAGCACTTCTGTCACACCCGGAAGTGTTGCCGGATGTTAATCTAGGGGCACCTTGAGCACTTCCAGGTGTACTATAAAGGAGGCCATCTCACTCCACTCATAAGCCAGAGTCGGGAGGACGAGGACAAAGCTTGGGAAGAAAGGAGTAGAGGAGAGTCAGAAAGAAAGAGAAGGTCTGAGTAGAAGGACTGAGTACTGTTGGAGCACTGTGTTGTGTGCAGGACTATTCAATAAAATGTGTGTTTAGGACATACGGTGTGTGTCTGTCTGTGCCGGAGGCCCGTCTTCTACACTGTGTAGATCCTAGTTAGTGGAACGATTTGCCCACCTCCATTAGAACTCCAGACTTCCTTAGTGTATTAAGAAGCGATTGAAGACCCCCCTCTTCTGTGAATATCTGTTGAGCTGAAAGAGAAAAAAACAAAACTTTGCGATATTTTATATTGTCAGTCAATTTGTTGTTTAAATTTAAGTGCAGTATTAATTGCAATCTATGGTTGTAAATTATTAGTTGTTACATCTCTTCACTTGTGGCAATCAACTTTTGTTACCTGTCCTATTACACGTTTTGAACAAACAGGCTCTAGTCTAATGTTACTCAATGATGGTTATCTCTTTTGTAAATCGCTTTGGATAAAAGTGTTTGCCAAGAAAATAAATGTAAATGTACAATGCGGAAAATAAGTATGGAAAGACAGGTAAATAAAAAAAGGCAACTGAAAAATAGACTTGACACTGAGAGAAAACAGAAAGCTAAAAGTGATATTATCAGCTCAGGAGCGCAGTAGCACAAGGTAACGGAAGATGAATGATTTATTTTTACATTATCATGAGTGTGATGACAGAAAAGACAGACAAACACGTTGCAGACCAGTGCAGCTACTTGGCCCTGCATGTTTAAGAAGTGCTTCTGTCTGCTATGATATCTTTTTATCATTTTGACCATTGCATCACTATATGACATATCAAGAGGAAACAGAGTTTAGATGAGCATTGTGGTCTATGGATATACTAGGGATGTCAAAAAAAGCAAACGTTAGGGTTTAAATACTCATATTATAAACAAGTAAACATTCAAATATACAGTGTTTGAATATAGGTTAAAAATTCTAAGTGCTACTTCATTGATATCTTATTGAACCTGCCTTTGTATCCTTCATTATTATTATTAATATTTTTGAATTTTGCTCCAAGACTGACGGTCTTATGACTCATGCACTGATGCTTCTTTGCCAAAAACAGGATTTTCTGTGCATTGAAAATGACATAATGAAAAAGAAAAGTAAAACTGGGACACTTCACATGCCTGTAGTACATGCAAGAAGCCCATACAAAATCACTCAGGATTACTTAAAATGTTAAACACATTACTTGTTACTTTAGCCCCACACTCTCCCCTCTCCTCCAACTTGTTGCTCCGCTAGTTGTCTTTCTAGTTCTTGGATGCAGTAGATGTGAAGTTAAAGCCCATCTGTATTTTATTTGAGTCAAGTCTATTTGCGTTTTACAAATGGAGTGACTGAATAAATTAAATGTTACAATATAATGATCATGAAGTATTCCCTGTTCATCATATTTTTTTATCTCGCAAACTTTTACTAACAGCAACTTAAAAATTCTGCTACTATGTAAAAAAATAATGCTCTGCAAAATTTTTGAAACAAACCAGAAGAACTGTATGTTATAGTTAAAAAACAGCAACAACAACAAAAAATATCAGCTTGTGAAAGGTAAGTCAGATCTTCTGAGCTGCCTGATTTAATACACTTGTACGCCACTTGGGGGCCAGTGGTCAAAGAATAACACACAGGATTATGGGATTCTTTTCTCCTTTACAGAAGAAGCAAAAATATAACTCAAGTAGCCGTAATAGTTTTTTTTTTTTTCATTTCACCTTTGTTTTAGGAATTATGTGTCAAGCCAGCAGCCTCTGAAAGACAAGTGTTAGCTGAGGTAGCAGAGTATGCCTTCCTGACACTGAAAAGGCCCTTTAGCTTGTTGATTTTTAAAGCTGTTATAATGATAAAAGAAAAATCAGAAATATGGCAGTTATTTCCCATTACTGACTGACTGACTGACTCACTGACTCATCACTAATTCTCCAACTTCCCGTGTAGGTAGAAGGCTGAAATTTGGCAGGCTCATTCCTTACAGCTTACTTACAAAAGTTAAGCAGGTTTCATTTCGAAATTCTACGTGTGAAGGTCATAATGATCGACAACGTCTGCCATGTTAAATTTTCTTATTTATGGCCCCATCTTCACGAAATTTGGTAGGAGGTTTCTCTGCGCTAACTGAAACCAAAGTACATACTTATTTTGGTGGTATGACGCCATTGTCGGCCGCCATATTGAACTTTCCAATGGTCTTTGTTACTTATGGGCCCATCTTCAAGAAATTTGGTAAGCGGGTTCCCAACGCTAACTGAATCCTACTTACGTACATATATATGTCCCTAGCCTGCAGCTCGGTCGCCATGTAAGGCGGCATTGGGTCCCCCATCCCAACGCCTCCCACGTTGTTGGCTGCCTGCCTATATAAGGCCGTCTGTCGCTCCGGTCTCTACATTCCCTTCCTTGCTTCACCACGGGATTCACGTCTCCCTGCTGATAACTACAGCCTTTTTATTTAATCCATGGCTCCTCCGCTGTTTTATTGTTCATTTATTATGATTATAGTTATTGTGTTGGTATTTTAGACTTACTTTACATTGTTCAGGTACACATTTCCTTTATCATTCCAACCGTACCCCCATTAACATGTCTATCGAGGTGATCACCATCGATCAAAGAACTGTCACTTACCGAGTGGTTTCCAGGCCTGGAGATGGCACCTATCTTTTCCATTCTCTGTGTTACATATTGCACGGCCATATCAGGCTCACTCTTGATATCTGGAGGAACATTGTGTCTTATGTATTGAATGACTGGGACATGTTCAAGGTGTGGACTGATGACGGTACAGGAGATAATTATACTACACACGAGCACTAGAAGAGTGAAATGCTTAAGCACTTCACCTATGGTTCTGCATGTGAGTTGATGGCTGCCGCTGAATTGTTCGGTGGTCGCTTTCAAGTGTACCGAAATGGCCAAATATTTTACACCTTTGGACAACCGCCAATGCCTCTTAAACATCTTAGATTCACAGGTGACGATTTCAGTAGTGGACACTTTGATGTTTATGAATGTTTAAACTCTCAAAAGTTGGATGTGAAGTTATCGATGAAACTGGTTGTATACTTACAATGCTTGACAGATGCCGAATGTTACTTCAACACAACAAATCCTGCAAATACTGTCGTAATTGAAACAAACCATGAAAGTCAAACCGATTATGACAGCAGCAATCCAAGCTGTGAGATTTGAAACAAGATTACTGTTCACATGGCCAACTGTAAGTTACATGCTCAAGAGTAAGCTCAGCGCACAGCTTGGTCATGTTACAACCGGAGGGCTGAACTGACAATGTGGCATACAAAGAGATCCTTAACAAATAATTATTGATATATTTTCTCTCAGTTTAAAAAGGTTTACTTTTCTTCTTAATAAAAATTTTAATGCAGTACTTCACCGCTGCGAAGCACGGGTATTTTGCTAGTATTTAATAAGAAAGAAAAGCATCTTTTGTTTGCTACAATGAATGCTTAGCTGTTTTAATATAAAACAACAGCAAATCAGAGATATCAGATTCAAGAGTGAAGCGGAACAGCATCAGGAGCAAAACAATAAGTTTAGAGCACTGGACAAGTGTTTCAAATTTATTGGTAGTACACCCATTAACCTAAAAGCAGAGTCAGTATGGAAGAAAAATCTGCCCATTTTACAAATGACAGTACTACAAACTAACAAAAGCATTTATATGCTGATCGAATGTGAAAGCACAAGCCAAATGCTGAATTCTAGCAGCATATCATGTCTGGAGTAACACAGACATGCTAAAATTAGAGTGAAGTTCTTAACAATGAAAATGGACTGTTCCTTTACAATTGATTGTCAGTATTTGATCTCATATAAGACTTTTTTTTTTTATTAAGATTAGAAGTACATTGGGATAGAGTACTGATGTTTCGTTCTGACAGCCCTAGTATGTACAACATGTTAAAACACTGCGGCTATATTTTGGCATGACATGCTTGCATTTCCAGCTGGACAATAATGTAAACTCAGTTTAGTTTTTGGATGCTGTGTAGCCCCCTTAATGGTTTTCAAGGAGTGGTGTCAGTATCACTCTTTTTATATTTATTAATTCATGTGTTTTGAGTACTGAAATCTGCATCTCTTTTGGCTGTTCTTTATTAACTCTCTTAACAACAATCCTTTTCATCTCCTTTTGATGGGGAGTGACACCGTTTACCTTGAATGCATATTTTGGAATTCATATTTTGATGAAGGGCAGCACTGTGGTGCAGTGGGTAGCGCTGCTGCCTCACAGTTAGGAAACCTGGGTTCGTTTCCCAGGTCCTCCCTGCGTAGAGTTTGCATGTTCTCCTCATGTCTGCGTGGGTTGCCTCCCACAGTCCAGAGACATGCAGGTTAGGTGTATTGGCGATCCTAAATTGTCCCTAGTGTGTGTTTGGTGTGTGTGTGTTCTGCGGTGGGCTGGCACCCTGCCCGGGGTTTGTTCCTGCCCTGTGTTGGCTGGGATTTTGGCTCCAGCAGACCCCCGTGACCCTGTAGTTAGGATATAGCGGGTTGGATAATGGATGGAAGGATATTTTCATGAACAAAACTGCCAGTTTTTTCAGCTTTGCATCCGATACTATTATCGTAACTATGAACAACAACAGCAGTGCATTGTTCACTTTTACCACTAGTCTATTGGAGTATTGGAACACCAATGTATGATTTGAGTTTATAGAAAATTATTTCTTCTTGCAACAGGTTATGTTTACTTTTAAACCCATGCAGTGGGTTCTTCACACATGTGACACACATTTATATGTTTAAAAAGGGTCTTTTTATTAGACCTTTTGGCTTGTTGTAAACTGTTCATTGCAATCAGAAGCTTGCTGTTTGTTGGACCAGGTTAAGAAGAACACCAATGCTCTGCAATTCAAAATCACCACCCCTACTTTGAGCTCCATCTTCATTAGACATTTGATTGGTTTAGAAATGTGTCACTCGGTGAACCGTTTACTTGTTCCCACCCACTTTTAAGCAAAATTCACTCCTGGTTGTCGCCAAACTGACTTCGCTAGACTAGCTAATGGTTAATTGCAGTACAACAAACTCTTAAATGAATTTTAATTCAGTTTGATCGGGAAGTCACATAACTGTTTTATCATTGTATATTGTTAAGTCGCAATGAAAAAGTTGTATTTTTTAGCTTTCGGCTGATTAGACATTATAGTATATTTTTGAATTGAAAATGTTTCAGAATGTTAATGACTTGCTGCTGATGTGTTTTTCTATAGCATCTAACACACCACAAGTGCATGAAAAAGAATATCAAAGCATGCATTCAAGTACTAACTAAAAACTGTATCAGTTCAGTGAAAGTTAACTGGATGTTTCTCCTGTTCCACGTTGTAACACTTTAGTAAAATTACCATCTGGCTTTGTCAATAAAGTAACATAATATTCTATAGTGCAAATAAAGTGAACAATGAACATATAATTGAAAATGATTCCAAGTACTATTCTTGGCTAACACACAGAAACATTCAATCACAACAGATGTGTCAGGGCATAAAAGTTGCTTCTGAAGTATTTTTTGTAAACTGGACATACAAGGTGAGACACACAAATAACTGGATTGGTAAAAAAATATGTATTTATTGATGAATAACAGCATTCTAAACATTGTCACCTTCTCTATACTCCCCTTCCCGATCTCTACACTGCTCCATACATATCTTCCATTGTTTGAAACAGTTCTGGATGTCTTCTTGCTTGAGGTGCTTCAACAGACTTGGCGTTTCTGTCTTCACTTCATCCATTGAAGAAAAATGTGTTCCCTTCAGGTCACTTTTGATTTTTGGGAACAAGTAAAAATCACAGGGAGCTAAATCGGGCAAATAGGGAGTGTGATCGAGGAAAGGAATGTATATGTCAGTCAAAAACTGCTTTTCGGAAAAATATAATAATAATTTCGAACAATCTGATTTACCGTTTTGATGTATTCATCCGTCCAAGACGAATGTGGGCGACCAGGGCTTTGAATGTCTTCCACATTTTCTTGTCCTTCCTTGAAATGTTTGTGCCACTCAAAAACTTGTATGTGAGACAAACTGTTATCACTGTACACTGTTTTTATCATTTCATATGTTTCTGTGGCCATTTTGTTCAAATTCACGAGAAGTTTTATGTTGATTGGCTGTTCAATTTTTTTCACCCGACATTATAGTGACAACTCGTGTAGCAAATGCTTACTGGGCTATTTAAAGAATATATTTAGCCAGTTGGCGGTTTGGGAGAGCGTGTAGGATGGGATATACTGTAGTTCTATGATTTACATCCAGCTGACCTCCAGACGGTTTTCCAGGAAAACCCCAAGCCCAGTCCAGGTTATTTTTGTGTCTCACCTTGTATATCATTGTTTCTAGCTGAAAGAAGAAGGCTGTTCATTTAGCACAGTTCAGCTGTCCAAAATCCATAAAGCAAAAAATTGTCACCCCCTCAACTCAATAAGTTAGGTGTTTTATTAACTTACTAAATGTATTTAGCAAACAATATAAAACATAAATTGAAGCTATAATGAAAAGCTATTTTCTTTTCTGAGTGGCTCCATCTTGAAAGACAAACGTAATTTTACTTTGTATCCATTGTCACACACGTGCGAGTAGGAGGCAGCTAAAGGGCTCAAGTATTTGTAATAAAACATCCTACCAGGGGGCGGCAGGGTGCGCCGACTGTCTTTCTCAGTTCCCTACAGACCTTTCCCAGGAAATCCTGCAAGGTTCCGACACCTCTGAATACGTCACTTCCGAAGCCGGCCCCTTTGATGACGTCACTTCCGAAGCCGGCCCCTTTGATGACGTCACTTCCTTTTTTTTTTTTTTACCGTGTCCTGTTCGGCTGTGAAGCAATCAGAATTGATGTCTGAATGCTGGCGACTAGCCTTTCAGTTTTTCTTTCAGGTGGAGCGTTACAGCTTCTGCTGACGTCACGCCTGATACCAAAACTTTCTTAAAAATATTTTCAGATGTTTTTAAGATTCGAACCGGACACGGGGACAAAAGTGAAAGAAAAGAAGAGAGAGAAGGAAGAGATGGAGGTAAAGGGGGAAGGGGGGGTTTTCGTATAGAATAAACAATAAATGAACCAGAATCCGCTTCTAGACCTGCAGAAAGAGGGGGGAAACAAACCACAAGACAAAAACATTGCTGCATCAGCTACATGAAGATATATAAAAGTAAAAATGTTTGCTGACAATCATACAGTATTATTACTAAGGCATTTAGGGCCACCACAACCTTAGATCATGTGCTGAAGAAGTCCAAGTCATACTTATGAAATCACCATGTGAGCACCTGTGTGCGTACGCACACTTGTATGTGTAAGGTTTTTCTATAGGAGCATCCAATAGTGAGTGTGAAGGGCCACAGACCTGCCCCCAAAAACGTGCGGAAGATGGAGGGAGTTCCAAGCCCAGAGATCCAGAGGTCACCCCAGAGCTGGAGACCCCAGGGAGGCCGTCACCAGAGAAGCCCCAACCCCACGAGAGGCACAGAGGATCACCCGGGGTCACAACCAGCAGCCGGCAGAGTCCCGGAGATATCAACAGCAAGCCCTCAGGCCGCCGCGCCGCCCCCGAGTCGGCCGGGCCTGGAACCCAGCAGCCCGGGACCCAAGGGCGACCCACCCCGCCGAGGACCCAACAGAGCCCAGGGAACCAGATCCCACCAGGCAGCCACCGGGAGCGACCAGACAGATGCTTAAGGCAGGGGGAGGGTAGGCAAAGATGTAGTATTGCCAGATGTCCCAGGAGAGGGGAGGAGTCCAAAACCCCACCTGACATATACAGTCACACACAAACACAGTCATACACTCCCTCCCTCATGCTCTCACATACACATACAACCCAAGACTTACAAGGATGTACGCCAGACACCCATTCACACTCCCCATACACACCCTACTAACTCTGGTCCCGGTGCTGCTGCGTACCTGAGGTACAACCATTCCTGGACGTCAGAGTTAGCCCCGTTCCGCAGGGGTAATAGTGAGCAGGCACCCCCCCAACGAGAGCAAAGCAACCCACCACTCCAGACCACAGGCAGACGGCCAGCTCCCACTCCTAGCCTCCAGCCCCGGGCAGCTAACTGAGAACAGAGGTGTAATAAGACCTCTAGTCTCTCTCCGCCTGCTCTAATGTAATGTTGGTGTGTGTTGAAAAGGTGCATTTTGTGGTTGTGGGGGTGGGCAGTGCCGCACCATGTGGCCTACACCAGCTGATGCCAACACACAGCCCCACTTCCCCCCCAAAACTCTCCGTGACTAGGTGCAGTTTAAAATTGGAAGTGGACACCGCACTCGGAGTGAGGCTGAAATTTCCCCCCACCGGATGCCGTTGAGTGTGCCCACTCCCAAGGCCCTAAGTGTGCATTTGTGTGGAATGTTTTTTGTGGAAGTGTTTAATGTGCAAATAAAATTGGGGGTAGGCTGCCACAGGACTGCGGAAATGGGATCCATACCCGCACCCCCTGACTTACCCACACCCCAAGGCCCTATGTGCATGTTTGTGTGATGATGTGAAGGAGCAGGAGGAGGGAAATGTCTGAGGATGGGGAGGAACGGCTGAGGGGCCTGAGCCCTCCAGGGAGCCAGCTCCCCTACTGGCCCCAATAGGCACCTCCGCTCCCAAAATCCACCCGGGGCACGGAGGCCCCAGCCCATCTAGCCATGGTCCGAAGCAGCAGCATCACAGAGCCCCATGGAGTCTGAGGCCACCAACCCACACCACCCCAGCAGAATATTTACTCCCATCCCCACATTTACTCAACATTCAGATTAAGTAAGACATAAGACACCCAGGTAAAGCTGGATCCTCCCTCCCGGACATCCCTCCCCATGGTGGAACTGCCGCATGTTCCGGCCCTCTTCCCGCAGCGCACATGCCAGGACCCAATCCCCAAGGCCCCACCCATATCCCCATCCGGGGACGGCCGCCCCCATACCCTAAGCCACCAGGCCCACACCCAGACCAACCCAGGGGCATTGCAGCCACTAGGCAGTGACCGCAGCCACCGCCAAGACCCCTAAGGCCCACACACAACCACCAGAAGCCCACCCCCGGAGGTAACCCAAGCACCACCAGAGTCGGGCAGCAGCCCCCCAGCCCAAGACCCCCCTAGTGAACCCACCCCAGGGATCCTCCAGATACTCCAAGCTCAGACTCTCCACCACATCAACCACAGCATCCCGCAGGACCATATCAATGACCCTCCATCATCGCTATGTGATGGAACCGATCAAAGGAGCCCAGAGAGATTGATTTGAAGTGGAGGCAGAGGCTGTCTCAAGTGTAATATGATCCAACAAAAGATTTCTATACTGGTTAATGAAAAGATTTTCTTTGTTTTTCCAGTTTATGAGGATAGTTTTCTTAGCGATGCATATGGCAGTGAGAACCACGTGAACCAAATTTGTTTCAATCGGGACATCCTCTAGGTTCCCCAGCAAGCAAAATGAGGGGGAAGTTGGGATATCACATTTCAGACACTTTGACAGGTCTTCACATACTCTATACCAGAATCCCTGAACAGGTGGACATGACCACAGTGCGTGGATATAACTGTCAGGAATGTTGTCTGTGCAGTGTGTGCAGGTGTCAGATGGCACAAATCCCATCCTGAACATCCGATGACCTGTATAGTGTACTCTGTGTAGAATTTTGTATTGAATTAGTTGTAAATTGGGGTTTCTGATCGTTTTAAAAGTTTTTAAACAAGTTTGGGACCAGAAAGTCTGATCAAAGCTAACTAATAGATCCGCCTCCCATTTGCCTATAGGAATTGCTATTGTATCATCTATTTTGGTCAATGTTTTATATACTTTAGACCAGTGGTGGCGAACCTATGGCACGCGTGCCAAAGGGGGCACGCAGAGCCCTCTCAGTGGGCACGCGCGCCGTCGCCCGAGCACAGAGTTCGTTACTATAAAGCCAGAGGAATGCGGGGCCGTGCTGCTCCCCTCACCGCTCCCCCTCTTCACGCACCGGAGGACTTTTCTCACATCCCCCGCCCCTCTACCCAGCAGCCCAATGGGAGCGCTTCCTTCCTCTCCTGTCTGGGATAAGGCAGGTGGCACACATGCTGCTTGAGGGTGCGGCACGGACTGCAGCCTTTTGAGCCTGTGATTCCCGTGGTGGGGTTGGAGGGGATGTGGTATAGCGGGTCCACAGCTCAAAATTGAAAAGGTCAGTTTTAACAGATAATTGCCGCACTCGCGCAAAAGGGTTATGGTAGAGTGGCCGGAGCGGTTTCGGAGCTTTGTGATGCGGGCAGTCCTCGCAAGCGCACAGGTGAGGAGTCGCCTGCATCTGTAATTATTGCCGGAGTTGCTAATCGCCACACCTGATCCACGACCCGTAATATATAATGGAAGCTTTGGGGGCGGAGCTTAATAGGGAAGACCTGCGTGAAACACTTGAGAGGATCGAAGGGATGACAAAAGACAGCACAGTTAGTGGAATTCTCTGCCAAATAATCTTAAGTCAATGAAGGCACTTGAGATTGCTTTCCTTACTTTGTTTGGAACATCTTATGCTTTTGCGCAGCTGTTTTCAGCTTTGAATTAAATCAAATCTGACACCAGAAACAGACTAACAGATGACCTGAGTGCTGCATGTGTTGCTCTCAAACTTACAAAGTGTGAGCCAAGGTTAGACAAATTATCAGCATGCATACAACAGCAAAAAGCACATTAATTGTTCAAAAGCATACCGAATGCAAACTTTTACCTTTCAACAAAAAGTTGTTTGTATCATTGAAAGCTCTGTTATTATGTTTTTCTTTTAAGACAAAAGATGTTAATGTATGAGTTGCTTTTCTAAACTAAAAGCTCAGTAGATAGATAGACAGAGCATCAGTATTGGCAGTTCAGTCCAATTTATCATCCAGCTGCACTCCCAGGTATTTATAGGTCTGTACCCTCTGCACACACTCACCTCTGATGATCACGGGTCCATGAGGGGCCTGGGCCTCCTAAAATCCACCACCAGCTCCTTGGTTATGCTGGTGTTCGGTTTTAGGTGGTATTCAGGTTAAATTGCCATGTTGGCACTTTGCGATAAATAAGTGGGTTTTAAATTGCAGTTTGGGCACTTGGTTTCTAAATGGTTCGCCATCACTGCTTTAGACAGTAATTTGGGGTGTTTGAGATTACAGAAGTCTAATACCCTTGATGGTGTTTGTAATTCTACTTTAAGCTTAAATTTTTCTTTAACTACTGATTTAATTTGGAGATATTCTAAAAATCTATTCTTGTCTATCCCAAATTGGGAGACTATTCTGTTAAATGGAATGAAATCCAATCCTTCAACTATGTGTTCCATGTATAGAATTCCTTTACTTTTCCAGTATGGGAGGTTCATCATTTTATTGTTTTGCAATATGTCAGGATTATTCCAGATGGGTGTGCGTCTGCATGGAATTAGTGAAGAATTAGTGAAGAAGTCATTTTTAGATATTCCCACCATGCTGTCAGTGAGGTACTAATATTAATACTTTTAAAGCTTTCATGCTTTCTTATTTTTGAGCTAATAAACGGTAGGTCCGAAAGCTCTATAGTATTGCAAAGTGTCTGTTCTACATCTAACCAGGACTCATCCAGCGGGTTATGTTGTAACCATCTTGGTATATATTGGAGCCTGTTGGTTAAGAAATAATGATAGAAGTTGGGTAGATCCAACCCTCCTCTATCTTTGGTCTTCTGTAGTGTTTTTAAGCTAATTCGTGGAGGTTTATCCTTCCAAAGGAATTTAGTGATGGAGGAGTCCAGGGATCTAAACCAATCAGATGATGGCTTGTTTGGGATCATAGAAAATAAGTAATTGATTCTTGGTAAAACCATCATTTTAATTGTGGCAACCCTCCCCATAAGTGATATCGGTAAGGATTTCCATCTAGCAAGATCATCTTCCACTTTCTTTAATAGTGGGATGTAGTTTAGTTTAGTTAGATCTGCCAGCCTGGGAGAGACATGAATGCCCAGGTATGTAATATTCCCTGATTCCAATTGTGTATTAAGGGAATTGACAAAGAGAAATTAATTGGAAGAACTGTGGATTTTAACCAGTTTATTGAATAATCTGAAACTCTTGAAAAGGAGTTTATTAGTTCAATTGCCTGGGAGAGAGAGGATTGAGAATTCTGAAGATAAAGTAACACGTCATCTGCATAAAGACTGATTTTATGTTCTATGTTCTTACACTTTATGCCTTTAATAACTGTAGTTTGCCTGATTGCTGCTGCTAGTGGTTCAATAAAGATAGCAAATAGCGAGGGGGAGAGAGGGCATCCCTGCCTGGTCCCCCTCTGAAGACAGAAGCTATCTGATGTTTGGTCATTTGTCCTGACGCATGCTGTTGGTGAACTGTAAAAATTTTTAACCAGTTTATGAAGAAGTTTCCAAAACCAAATTTATGTAAAGTTGCAAATAAGAACTTCCAGTTAACTCTATCAAAAGCCTTTTCTGCATCGAGAGATAATATACTGGTTTCCATGTTTCTGCTATAAGAAAAGTCTATTAAGTTGAGTAATCTACGTGAATTTGTGGATGAATGTCTCCCCTTAATGAAACCAGTTTGGTCTGGATGTATTATGAAAGGGGTTACCTTCTCTAATCTTTTTGCAAGGGCTTTACAAATTATTTTCAGGTCAACATTAATAAGAGAAATTGGGCGATAGCTGGTAGGAAATATAGGATCTTTGCCTGGTTTTAACAGGAGACTAATGTTGGCTGAATTCATGTTTGGCTGTAGTCTACCATTTTCTTCTATTTCACTCATCATTCTGAAGAATGTTGGAGCCAGAATGATCCAGAATTCTTTGTAGAACTCTGCTGGAAACCCATCTGGACCTGGAGCCTTCCTATTAGGCATGGAGTTAAGAGCTTCCTGAAGCTCATCTGATGTTAATGGCGAGTCCAGGACTGTAGCTTGGCTATCTGATAATTTAGGAAGTATTATCCTGTCTAGAAACTCATTGATCTCATTATCTGATGGGTTAATCTGTGGTGAGTACAAGGTTTTGTAAAAATCTCTGAAAGTGTTGTTTATTCTTTCAGGGTCATATACTATATTCCCAGTTGAGTCTTTAACAGCAGATATGGCAGTTTTCTCTTTGTTTATTTTTAACTGGTTGGCTAAAACTTGCCTGATTTATTACCGTGTTCAAAGTTTTCTATTCGTAGTCTTTGTGCTAAAATTGTGTTTTTGTCAATAATTCCTTTAAGTTCTAGTTTACTTTTACGCAATTTGTTTTGTAATTCTTCTTCTGGGGATGCCTCTAGAGACTTAATGATTTCTTCTAATTCCTGAATACGTTTGTTTTCTATTTTTTCTTATGTGATGAGAAGGAAATTATTTTACCTCTCATCACTGCTTTCCTGCCTCCCAGAGAACAGATGCTGATGTTCCAGGAATGTCATTGTGTTCTAAATATAAAGCCCACTCTTTTTTATAATATTCCACAAAACCTTCATCTTTAAGCAGTGACGTATTAAACCTCCAGTTTTACCTGATGGGATTGTTTTCTTATTTAACAGAGTTAAAGAAACTGGAGCATGATCGCTGACAACTATAGGGTGTATCTCAGTGTCTGAAATGTCAGCCAATAATGAGCTGCTGACTAGAAAATAGTCCAAACGTGAGTGAGAGTGATGAACATGTGAGAAAAAGTATACTCTCTACGGCTGGGATAAAAAGATCGCCATGCATCACAAAGCCCATAATCACTCATATACTGTTTGACTATATTAGTGGAATGCCAATGCGCTGAGTCCCAGCTGTACTGAGCCTGTCTGAAGAATGATCCATCCAAAATTAAAATCTCCGCAAGTATAAGTGGACAGTCCAAGTGTTCGGAGAGTACAGAGAAAAATTATGAAAGAATGCGGGTCATCTATGTTTGGACAGTATATGCTAACAATACATAAGCTTTGATTTTGTATAGATAGTTTTAGTATTATAAATCTACCATCTGGATCTGAGACTGTGTCCAATACTTTGAAATTTGTATTTTTGTGTATTAAAATAGCTACACCTCTTTGTCTAGAGTTATAGGCGGCAGAGAACAGTCTGGGAAACTCAGATGTTTTAAGTTCATCTGCAACTGTGGCAGACCTATGAGTCTCTTGTAATAAGACAACATCTGCCTGCAGTCTTTTAAGCTGATCAAAAATCTTTAATCTCTTCTCTCTAGAGCCAGTTCCATGAACATTCCAACTGACAAACCTTAGTGTACCCATAGTTGTGTGTGTGATTAGCTAATGTATGGTGCCTTCATGTGAGTTAGTTAAGTAAATAAATGTATAATTTAATCTGAAAAAAAAAAAAAAATATATATATATAAATAAAAATAAAGCAATAAATAAGTAAATAAAAATATATGTATAATAATGCTAATAATAATAATATTATTAATGCTGATGATAATAATAATATGATAATAATAATGCTGATAATAATACTAATGCTAATAATAATAATAATTCTGATAATAATACTAAAGCTGAAAATAATCAGACAATAATAATAATAATAATAATAATAATAATAATCAGACAGAACCAAAAGTGTTTGTGGTTGTATGATAAAATGTAATAATTATAATCTAGTGTTTGTATGCGTTGTGTGTGTGCTGACGAGTGTAGGAAAGTTGTGTGATTGTGTCATGGATGTAAAGTTCCAGAAGCAGGTAAAAGAAGGAAAGGAAAGAGTGATAAAGGTTAAGAAAAGAAAAAAAAAAGTAAAAAGAAAAGGTGTTAGAGGTGTGGGGTGGTGAGAGAACAGGTGATCCCATCATCTAAACACGGATATAGCAGCTTTTTTTATATCCTGACATGCTCATACCCAGTGAATCCCGATAAGAATAATAAACTTGTGACCTGATGTTGGGCTAATAAAGCCAGTCTGTCACTCCTCGCTCCTTGTACAGCCTGTTGTTGACGTAGAGCTTGTCCACAGAAATGACAGCGTGGCTCCCTTCTTGGATGAATTTTTTACGTATTGGGAACAGAACTCTGCCGATCCAAAATTTCTTTAGGAAATTGATCATTCACGCTAAAATTTTTCCTTTGAGCTCTTTCCGTGGCTCTTAACAAAATCCTTCTGTTTAAAATGCTCAAATTTAGCCACGATGGGACGAGGTCTTCTGCTGTCTGCTCTCTTGGCTCCAAGGCGATGTACCCGGTGAAAGGTGATGTTTTTACCGTTTCTTCGGGTATCTTCATGTGGGTCTGGAGAAAATACTTGATTGTTTGTTCGCAATCCTCCGGTTGTCCTCCGTCTGCTCCGGCAGGCCTGCGAACACCAGATTGTCTCTCATGCTGCGGGCCTGAAGATCCAAAACCGTCTCCTTCAGGGTCTTGTTGTCCTGGGAGATCCGTGTCAATCCCTCTGTCAGGGAAGACACAGTCTCCCGCAGAGACGCGTTTTCAGCAGCAAGCCGCTCCACCTGATCCTGGCTGAATTCCAGAGATTGTCGGAGGTTCTGGAACTCCTGGTGTAGAACTTCGAGCAGGTGGAGTCGTCCCTCAAATCCCAAAAGCCTTTTATCTATAGAATCTAATAATTCTAATATATCCTTGCGGGGAGATGAGGTCGCCTCGGGGAATCCTGAGGATGGCTTCTATTGGTAGCAGGTGTTTCCGTGTTAGCTGCTGCTTTCTTAGGCCCCATGACAACAGACTCAAAAACTTGATCAATATAATTTTGTAAACTTTCCAAATTTTCTTCACTTACCTCCAGGTTGAGTGAGTTATACTTACCGGATTAATTGCGTTGTCAGTAAATAAATTTGGCGTAAATGTGTCTTAATTGTTTAGAATGTTTGCCAAAGAGCTGCCATCTGCGTCAAACGCTGCCGAGAATCCGTGATCTTCCTAGCCAGCACTTCTCTCTCCCAGCATGCTTCTCTCTACCCTGTTGTAGGTGTTCCTTCCATGTGCTGGAATAGATGACCATCTGATGACGTCACTTTCCGAAGCTGGCCCCTTTGATAATGTGACTTCTGGTTCCGTTCCCTTTGATGACATCAGTTCCTCTCAAGACCTTTGAAGCCTCCATCTTAGGCTACTGTAGCAGTTCTGTTTTGGACTCTGTGAGATGCACATCGATTCTTTGATAAAGGAAACCCTTTTGCAGCTGGGAAAAACAATATACGGGTGGCTGCCCCAAACGTTTATAATGTCTTGGACTCGTTTTTATGACACCATCTATTTGCTAACCACCTTATCCAGTTCAGGGACATGCCAAAAAAAAAAACTGGATAGAGTATTATATCATTGAAACAAATACTAATATACACACCTCCACTGGGCCAACGTACAGTCACTAACCTGTGCATGTCTCATGGATGTGAGAGGGAAATCTGAGGACACCAAGTAAAGCCCATGTTGACACTGTTAGAACCTGCAAACACAACACATGCCAACACGTGCTCCACTCATTTAAAATCTTTGACTTTGAGTTGGATTAAGTGGGAAGTCAATGTGCCTGGCTAGGTAGAGTCATATTTACAAGTGGATTTTATTATATATAGCACTTTTCATAGTGAGCACCTTAAAAGTAATGAGTAGTGCCACAGTTTGCACATTGACTTCCGCAAGTGCTACCTCATGGCGACAGAGTTCTCCCAGTCACAGGAGTGTACAGTTTGCATGTTCTCCCTGTATCTGGGTTTAATCTTATTTCTCTTCCTAAAAACACACTGGCATCCTCATCTAGGTGGGTTTCTCCCTGGTGCTCATTGCTATTGTGATAATCACAGTAACTCTACAATTCTTCACTTGTTTAGAAGGCTTAAAAAATGGATGAATGGATGACTAGAGTTTCGCTCCATACAATTATGACTTGGAAATAGTTGCTGCAATAAGCGGTTGAATGGATGGATTAACAATTTTACACGTAGCGTAGATTCTCCTCCTAATTGCTTGAGTATTAAGTAAAGATGTTGTATCATTTTCATTAAGTACATTATATGTGTGTCCTTTTTAATTCCAAATTTTTTTTTTTAATTGTACTCTTAAGATGAACTGGTACAGGCAATAATAACCATATGTCCTATTTTGGGACCCATGTGACAATTACAGTACACAAACCAGTTTTTTCTTCCAGAACTATTTATATATATATTACGGATGCATCCTGTAATTATTCAGGCAGAGTATCTGGAGTGTTACTATTCATGATAGCTCTGTGCCTTTTACAGTGTAGCTTGTTGTGACCCCTGATTTTCTTAGTAACATTTTAAACCCTTAACCATTAAGTATGTAAAGTCAATCAAGACACTC
>NC_053165.1:144330453-144374288 GCF_016835505.1 Polypterus senegalus | reverse complement strand
GGTACTTTAAAGTATTTGCCGTGTGTTTAAACACACAGAAATTATTGAATTGCCTTTTAAATATAGCTTCAATTACGAACCTGCGATATAAGCTCATGTTTAAAAAGAAACTGTAAAACTTTGTTCACATATAGCACTAAAATGCAAAAGAACTCTAACGAAAAATTGGAAAAAGAATAAATACATTTAGGTTTAAAATTTGCAATTAAAAAACATGCCTTTGTACCTTCTGGTAAGTACTGGCCAAACTTTGTTTTAAGAAGGGATTAAGTGTGTTGCATGGTGAAACCTTATAGATAAACAAAAAAGCACAACCTCAAGTGAGATTATAGCACGTGTGCTAGAGATCTTTGTGAATGAAATACAAGTGGAAGAGAACTTTATTCTGTGAATGAAGTGTTATTGTAAAAGAGAAAGTGAGTACGTGAATATGTGAAGATATGTGAAAGAATGAAGCAATTGCCAAATACTGTGTGTAGAAATGACTGAAATGAGTGAAGGTTGATTGTCTGTTCTCCAGTGAACGAGTTTCTGCTTTAACCAAGTAATTTTGCTAGGGCATAAAGTGGGATTTAGAATCTAGCAAAGAAAAAATAAGACAAATAAATTATTTTTATTTAGAGTCTGGGGTGGCAGATTCGTGTTTATGTCATTTGTAAGTCTGTCTTTCTATGTTCGTCAGCTGACTAAGAATGTTAAATAAAACTCTAGAAAAATGGGAGACGTCCCATATAATAATATAATAACATAAGAAACTAGTAATAGTGGATCATATTCAAATTTAATTGTAATACATGTGAATATCTATAAGTGATCATGACTGGTGATTGATAACACAATCTGTGCCTGGTCTGTGTCTTTGAAACCTACAAACAGATGCAGAGTTTAAACAAAGCCATGGCTTATTGACCTAGATGAATCTCAGAATAGCCTGTAGCATGGTCAGTTAAAGAGTTAAGAATTTTAAAATCTGAATTTCAAGAAAAGTATTATAAGCATAAAAGTATAACTTAAATCTATAGATGTTCTTTTCTCCAGATTCAGCAAATCCGGTGACCAACAGATGAAAAAAAAAAAACTATGTTTCTATACAAGCTGCAAGAAATAGCTTAATAGCAAGTTTGGGCAGAGAAATTAGAAATAATCTAATCAAAGGGTGGTGAATGTTTATCAATCATAAATTAATGAACAACAGCTATTGGAATCATTTTCTTGCATGCTGATTAGTGCAAGTGTAATGTTTAAATGAAAATGCAAACAAATTAAAACTAGACAGATTTCTTTTTCTAGTCTTCATATAAAATAGTATAGAGGGTTTACATATTTTGATGTATAACAAATGATTATTATTATCACTTCAGTAATTACAAAATGTATTAGAATTGAAATACATGTATTGATTTGTCTCTGTAAGTGATTAATTTTAGGAAGAGTTGTTATTACATCAATGTATTAAGGTAATGCTCAGTGATAATGCACATAGCTAAATGAATTATTCAGTTATACATTAGAACCATTAGTCTATATGAACTGTTGTAAAATCTTACAGACATTTAAAAGATTTGTCTCTTAATAAGATGAGCTACAGGTTGTTATATGATATAGATGTTATAAGATATTTTTGTTTTAGAAAAACAAAACAAAAAATGAAAACACTTAAATTCAAATATATAACATCCTGTTATAATTTAAGACACTTGGATAACTGAGGCAATGTGTTAATTTTGTGTTAATGTATGATCCTACTGAAAAAACATTGTCACTAGCCTGGTTTAAATGTATTAATCTATTTCTTACGGTTATTTTACGAGATTGAACTGCGGGTCTTGAATTGTCATTCATAATGCTGCATTGTATGATACATATAATTGGGAACGAATGGTTTTATGTTATGTATTTGCTCTACCTTGCACCCTTCTTTAGTTAGCCTAGAAAGTATTTTAGTTTGGCTACTCAATTTAATGGTTAAAGCCTCTCCATTCAGTGGTAAAGTTTTATCAATGAAGAAAAAGGTGGTGTACACACAATTAAAGATTTAAAGAGACTGTACTGCACTAATGAGTAAATCTGAAGTCATGCTATGTGCAGACATTTTTGACATTTTTACTACAGAGACAAGTTTTATGGACTCTGGCAGGGACAGGCTGTAGCCACTGAGGTGATGTGACAGCTGTTGAAGGCTCCCATGAAGGACTACTGAATACAGTGCAAGCCTAAAAGAGGCACAGTCACCAAGTTTACATCTCATGAGCTCCTTAATGGCAAAAGGACTGTTTAATTTTCTGTTCCAGTAACAAAAAACTTTAGTGTCTTGAAGCAGTCACACTTTGTTCAGAAGGATCTGCAAAGCTACCAATCTGCAAAGCCACCAAGAAAAAGACCTTGTTAACAAACCACTGGATTGGACAAGGTATGTATATAGAAAGCCTAGGAATATACTTGAAACTGTTATAAGAAGGGCTCAATGGTATGAGGATATGCATGATTTAGCAATGATGTGAAATTGTTAATTGAAAGGGAATAGAACATCTGTTAATGAAGCTGGGGAGGATAAAAGATAGTGAACGAACAATTATTCAATAATACTAGTTAAGAACAATTAATAATCATAGCAATAAATCTAGAATAACATCTGAATTATGTTACAACTATTGTAACTCATAAAGGGATCAGACACCAAAGGGTGGGGCAAATATAGCAACATACTGAAGCTAGAAATGATAGGACTGCCAAAGAATAGTGTAATCCATCAAGATGCTATATAAGATTATAATATAATCTGATGCTATGACACCCACTGCATTAATTCAGTAATATGTAGATACAACACTGACTATGTAAGACATACCAGGGCAAAAATCTCCACTAACACCATTGATGAGATACAATGATCACTACTTGGTAACACCATGTTAAATGTAACTGTTTGTCCATGTTTACGCTGGTTTTAAATGACTGGTACAGAAGCTATAGTGGTACTACATCTCACATTTCCACAAATGATCTTGAAATGTTTACACTGTGATGGGGGATCAAGTACCTTTTGCTTTGTGGATATAACTTTCAAGTATTGTTTTTGTCACAGATCCAGTGACAAAGAGTGGTTTGTTATAATACATTTTTCTTTAATATTTATGTCACTATATCTGGACAACACTGTTAAAGGATCCATTCACATGTGCATGCTAAGTTTTGCACACAGGGGCTCAGCATTTAGAATTGCCAACCAAGCATTGGATTAGATAGCCAAAGACAACTGGAGGATTGTATAATCAGCCTAAACACAGAATAGTATTTCTGTCCTCTGTCAGTACAAAATATTCTTTCCTTGTTGGGAGAATGAGAACCGGCATGTAGGCATTATGCTAGTTCTGTATTTTGTGGAGGAGGAGTTCAGTCCTTACCTGCCCTTGTTTGGAGACCAGAGAAGACCAGCACATGAAGCAGATAGTATAAAAGGCTTGGACAACAGCCAAACCCTTTGAAGCTGCTCGGACCTCTGTCCGAAAATCCTCTCAGCATGGTGACGAAAAAATGGCAGACTGCATAGATCCAGACTGCCACACCTGGATAAAAGTCTGTCATATGCTTCCCATCTGTAACCACGGCAACCGTCAGTAAATGTAAGCTAAAGTATATTTTTCTCATGTGATTCTTATACCGCCGTAATCACAATGGGAGGGATATCGCCTTTTCTGTCATATTACTATATTGTTTAGTTACTTAATGTGCTGCAATTTCAAAAGAACACATTTCCTGAGAGCTAATACCTCCAAAGGAAACAGACATCTGATTAGAATGTAAAAAAACACTATACTTTTTTAAACATACTAAAGAAACATTCAACAACGTAAAAACTTACCAGTGGTCTACATATCCCAAAAACACCATTTTCCAACAGCCAATCAAAGCCTGACTAGCTGTTGCCCTGCACCGCTCGGCCCTATATGTCATCTTTTTAAAGAGGTGTACAGTAATCTAGAAGACTGGCCTTTTTAAAACATGCCAAGACCCCTTGCACCAAGCATGAGCATAAGCACACAAACATACATTTGTGCCAGTCACTCCCATTATTTTCTGTGCCAATAAAAATCATTAGGAAGCCTCCCTTCACTCAAACAGTATATATGGAAGATGATCTCAGAGTCTGCCTACAATCTATCACTCCCAGAATTCAGAAACTATGCAGTCAGAGACCAGCGCACCCATATCTCTAATTTACCAGGTACATGATCATTGAAATATATGTACAAATATAGCATAGTGCAGTTCTAAATCTAAACAATCTGAAAAGTTCTTTTATATGCTCTCTTTTATATCCTTTCTTTGCTAAGCAATAGCCTTTAATGAGTACCATGGTGTCAGAGATTCGATGATTTTTGATCATTAAGGCCATTGTTTGAAATTGATCTTCTTTGTCGATTTTTTGAAGCCATCCTGTTGCTTGTTTGCATCTTTTGACCTTCTGTTTTATCAACTTGTTTTTGGATTGTAGACCTAAACAGTTAAAATAAATGCATATTAGAAGAATTGACTAAGCTACTAGATTAGTGAGACAGAGAGGGAGTTTACTTGAGTGTGCCCTTCAGTGGCCAAGCAACCCCTCCACTGCGGTTCTAACTAATCATGCAATGCTGTCAGGATATTCCTGTGTTCCTGAGATTGAAAAGTGGATACAGACAAATAATGAATTTTCACCTGCTTTTGTGGAAAATGAATTGCTTTTTGCTCCACTGGGTTGGCATTCTCACATATTTGGCTAGTGTTATTGACCATCAATCCACTCTTTTTCTTCTTGTTCCATTTCCTCAAAACAGAAGGTTGTCTTTGAAGACCCAGTTTTCTGGTATTATGCTGGCAAATCGGTTTTAGAACAATTCCCTGTATTTTTCCACCCTACTGAAAAAATGGCCCTATTAAAAACAATTGTGTAAGATATGTAATTCCTCAAATGGGCATTGTGAAAGTTGTTACAATTGGTAAGCCTCGTAAAACTTGAAAAAAAGTCTTCAATACCAAAAATCTAATCATGAAAGCTTAGACACAAAACCTGTCTGACTCCAAACTCAACAACCAGGCTCTTCAGCCTGCACAGACCAAAATGAAACCAAGGCTGAAAAAGAGAGAACTGTAAAATCCTTTACAGCTACTGAATACATTTAAAGATTTTATTACAAAATATAATCAAGAAGAAAAAAAAGATTAAAGGTAGTTAAAAGTGTTTCCCAGAGTGCAAGGCAAAACATTATCAAGTTAAGTTCATATCCAGGATACAGAATCCAAAATCAAAAGTTAAGTTTAATAACAAGAAATAACAAAGAAATTCTTATATACATCAAAATTCAAAAATATCCAGAAAGGAGAAAGAGTCAAACACATGTGAGAGAATGCCAAATCCACACTATTGACCCTAATGGTCTGAAGTCCAACTAGTTGGAAATATTCAGAAAAAATTATATGAAAATTTCGTAAAATATGACTATTAATGATAGATTTCTTATATGGAACATTGCAAGTCAGGATTTTTTAAACAGATGACTGTACACTTCCAGCTAATTAAGTAATTTCCAAAGAATGGAATATATACTTTTTAATTTACCCTTAAGTAAGCACAATTAAAATAGCACATTTGAACTAGGAAGCAATGAATATATGTAAGTAATATTTAATCACATGATCCCTCACGAAGACACAAAGTGCTAAACTGGCCGTCTAACTAAGGAAAAGGTACCTGGCTTGGTTCAGCCTAATACATATTGAGAACAGCAGACCACCCTAACAGCCCAAGCAGTGGGCCTTTCCTGGAAAACACTGACCAGGCAGACCAAGGACAACTTGGGTGCAAAACAGACGAAGACCTTTACTTATTGGGTATGAATTGAACAGAAGCACAATCACTGGCACTTGAGAAATCTGCTTGAAGTCATCATATCATACATTATCCAACCCGCTATATCCTAACTACAGGGTCACGGGGGTCTGCTGGAGCCAATCCCAGCCAACACAGGGTGCAAGGCAGGAAACAAACCCTGGGCAGGGTGCCAGCCCACCACAGGGTATGCACACACATACACACACACACACCAAGCACACACTAGGGACAATTTAGAACCTGCATATCTTTGGACTGTGGGAGGAAACCGAAGTACCTGCAGGAAACCCACGCAGACACGGGGAGAACATGCAAACTCCACACAGGGAGGACCCGGGAAGCAAACCCGGGTCTCCTAATTGCGAGGCAGCAGCGATACCCACTGCGCCACAGTGCCAACCCTCCTTCAGAATCAAATTTAGAAATATATGAACCCAGATCTTATCCACTGTTCGACTGGCAGCATGCACATTGACTACTGGTTATGTTTAATATCTCATCAGCATTCTTTACACAAATATTTGGCTAAGGAAGAACATTACATTTATAGTGGCGAGAGAAAACGGAGAGAGTGCATTTGCTCTGCACCCCCCATATGTTCTAAATTTGCCGTTGCAATTTCACAATTTATACTCATTCAATACAAATGAAAGACTGTTCAACAAAAGGATAACAAGAAAAGCAAAAGAATATTTTATTTAAGGTCAAAATTTAGTTATTAAATATTGTATTTTTTTCTTAGTCTGATCCAATTTTTTATAAAATTGAAAACCGTTTATAGTCTTATCTTTATTTGTAAATGAAGTCCATATGCCTATCCTTCTCCACGAAAATCTCTGTCACTTTCTTGTAAAAGTCCTCCTTGTTTTCCTTTAGTTTTAAAAGTCTTAATCTTCCATTTTGAAGTTGGAAGAAAAAATAAAAATAAACGTACCGCTGCAGTGCACTTGACTTTCTGATATCACTAACTTATTGGCACGTCTGTGTAGAAGAACAGCAGCAGCAAGCACCCATTGGGTTCACATCCGCCCCCTCCAGTGCAGCACGGTACTCTGCCTTACCTTGTTCCTTTTCAATGTGGTTTTACGTCCGATCAGTAAGACTAGATATGTTACACAAATTCATTAAAGATTTTAGCCAGACTGTGGAAAGTCAGGGCATATAATTAACATGTCTGCAAACATTATATTAGCAACACACAGAGAGGCAGCAACAGCTATGCGCCAATTGCATGTATCAACTCAGAGTGTGAGGGATAGCGCAGTCTGGGCTGAGACTCTGCTTGTCGCTACCACACCTCGCGTTTCTCCCTTGTATTTGATCAGGAAACACACAAATTCAGTAATTTTGATTGTAAAAAAGAAAAAAAAATTGGAATCATACATAAAGCAAATTTTATAGCACAGACCAGTTCATGCAATTAAGTATGCACACAAACCGATAGTAAATATTCATAAACCAATAGTGTTCACATGTAAACCAATATATTACGTGCCAAAATATATGATTTATGGCCTGTTTAGGCCCCTCATCTATACTAATAAAAGGCAAAGCCCTCACTGACTCACTCACTCACTCACTCACTCACTCACTCACTCACTCACTCACTCACTCAATCACTCACTGACTCATCACTAATTCTCCAGCTTCCTGTGTAGGTAGAAGGCTGAAGTTTGGCAGGCTCATTCCTTACAGCTTACTTACAAAAGTTAGGCAGGTTTCTACACGTAACGGTCATAACTGGAACCTACTTTCAACCATATATACGGCCATAGCCTGTAGCTCGGTTGCCGTGTGAGGCGGAGTTGCATCCTGCATCATCATGCCTCCCATGTAATTGAGTGCCTGCCCATATAAGGTAAATATTCACGGGTGAAGGACTGTGCATATGCAAACGAAGATGAGATGGTCTAGTGTTTGGCACAAGCTCAGAGAAAGTGTGAGAGAAACTTTTAAGTGCTGGGTCTTAGCTAACATTAAATGAAGCCGAGGACATCACAAGATCACACAAGAGAGCGGCTCATGTGGACTGACTGTGAACGCAGTACATAGAGAACGAGGAAGAGCTCCAAAGAGCGCTGAACAGAGGTGTGACCAGAACATCATGTGTGGGTGGGCATTTGACTTGTCTGGGGGGGCAAAAAATATCCATCCATCCCCATTTTTGTAGGGGGTCAAATGATAATAACAACATAGTTTTATATCTATACTAATAAAAGGCAAAGCCCTCACTCACTCACTGACTCACTCACTCACTCACTGACTCATCACTAATTCTCCAACTTCCCGTGTGGGTGGAAGGCTGAAATTTGGCAGGTTCATTCCTTACAGCTTCCTTACAAAAGTTGGGCAGGTTTTATATCGAAATTCTACGCGTAATGGTCATAACTAGAAGCAGTTTTTCCCCATTTACTGTAATGGAGATGAGCTTCAACGCCGTGGGGGCGGAGTTTCGTGTGACATCATCACGCCTCCCACGTAATCACGCAGTACATAGAAAACCAGGAAGACCTCAAAAAGCGCTGAAGAAAATATGCATTATATAATTGAGAATGCAGCGAAACAATAAGAAGCGAGCGAGTGACATATACAACCATATTGATGAGTTCTGCTACTTCGGAAACAAAGTACGGTGTAAACCTACACTTTAAATTAAGTTCATAGACAGGCTGCCGCTGGCGTTTGTAATTTAGTGCCTGCCCATATAAGGCCGTCCGTCAGCGGCAATCCAATAGCAAACTGCCACTAAATATTCACGGGTTAAGGACTGTGCTTATGGAGAGGAAGATGAGATGGTCAGGGTGGTGTTTGACACAAACTCAGCGAAACTGCGAGAGAAAGTTTTAAGTGCCAGGACTAAGGTAACATTAAATACAGCCACGGACATAGCACCAGATGGCACCAGCACAGCTGGGAACCTTCGATGCATGTACACCGAGCGGCTCACGTGAACTGACGCAGTGCACAGATAAAAGGCAACAGTTCCAAAGAGCGCTGAACAAAAACTGAATTACACAATTGAAAAGGCAGCAAAAAATATGAAGGGTCTCATACATACAAGCATATTGCCCAGAGGGGACTGGGCGGTATCATGGTCTGGAATCCCTACAGATTTTATTTTTTCTCCAGCCGTCTGGAGTTTTTGTTTTTCTGTCCCCTGGCCATTGAACCTTACTCTTATTCGATGTTAATGTTGATTTATTTTTTATAATTATGTCTTTCATTTTTCTATTCTTTAATATGTAAAGCACTTTGAGCTACTGTTTGTATGAAAATGTGCTATATAAATAAATGTTGTTGTTGTTGTTGATATTCATAAATCCAACTACTGCGGAAACAAAGCACACGTTGGAAAAAGTCAATGTCCCGCTAAAGGAAGACAGTGTAAAAAAAACCCGTGCATGCAGTGTGTCAGGTCTCAGATAAAGAAGAAGACGAGCGGTTTATTGATGCAGTAAGAAACGAATCAATGAATGAAACCTGTTATCTTTACAACGATTGACAAACACGGAATGTAACTTGAACACAACACATCCTACAAATACGAACCTGATTGAAAGAAATAATGATAATCAAATCCTTGATGACAGCAACACCCAGTAACACTCACAAAACAATTACTGTATATTGACAATCATGCTACGTTATTTTTAAAATGTTCCCTTTTCTTTTTCATAACTTCTACTTCTCCACTGCGGTACACGGGTATATATATATAAATGTATATATATACCCCGATCTACAATACATACTTTAGCATAGACAAGCCACACGCTGTGGCTAATTGTAGAGTCTTAAGCCTCTAACGCCGACATTCGAGGTTCGATTCCCGAGAGGGGGTGTACTGACTATGTACGCGCGCTACCTGATTCATTTTACCTTCGCATCTCCTTGGTTTGGGACGTATGAAAAAATATTAGGTTAACGCAGAATCATGTTACGTTATTTTTAACAATTTTCCCTTTCTTAGCACAAGCACAGCTGAGAAGCTTCGATGCATGTACTCCATAACGCGTTAAAAAATAACGCATTTAATCACACTTTCAATTCCAAGCAAACGGGAACTTTTGTCAATGCATGATTTCCTGGTACATCCATTACACTGATGCACACATCACAGCTACAAAAATGTTAGAGTCGGAATAAAGCGTTCCTACGACTGATCATTTCGACTACCCGAGCGAAGCCTTGATAAAAGCATGGTTTATTGATGCAGTAAGAAACGAATCAATGAATGAAACCTGTTATCTTTACAACGATTGACAAACACGGAATGTAACTTGAACACAACACATCCTACAAATACGAACCTGATTGAAAGAAATAATGATAATCAAATCCTTGATGACAGCAACACCCAGTAACACTCACAAAACAAATACTGTATATTGACAGTCATGTTACGTTATTTTTAAAATGTTCCCTTTTCTTTTCTACCTTTTTAACACACTACTTCTCGCTGCGACACGCGGGTATATATATATGTATATATATATAACCCGATCTACATACTCGAATAATGGATACTTTATTCGCCATCAGTGATTGTTTTGGTAAAGCCATACTCAGTGTATTCATTAGATGAACGGTAAAAAAAGTAAGGGCAAGGGGAGGATGACTTATTGAGGCATGCAGGCTGTAGTGCGCGTCAACTCTATCTGAATTGCGCGATCACATTTGAAAAAATATATCTTTTCAAGTTCTATTTAGTCCATATGTGTCAAACTCAAGGGCCGCGGGCCACATCTGGCCCGGCGTGTAATTATATCCGCCCGAGATCATTTTATATACTGTATTATTGTTATTAAAGCCGGGTATATGAAGCGCTGGTAACACAATAAACTACAGATCCCATAATGCAGCGCTTCAGCTGCCTTGCGAACAGTTACCGCGTTAATCAAATCTACCTTAAGATGCTGCAAGTTATTGCGAAGCTAGCTCACACGATGCTGAAGAGAAAAGTTGATTCTGAAAATAGAGCCTTTAAAACCGATGGGAGGCTGAGTATATGTTTACTGAACCCGTGTGTCTCATTTGTGGAGCTAATGTGGCTGTAATTACAGAATTTAATCTAAGACGGCACTATAAAACAAAACATCAGGGTAACCTGAAAGACCTGAATGCAATGCAGAAGATACAGAAAGCAAAAGAATTAAATAAGAATCTGACACTTCAGCGGACGTTTTAACCCGTGCACAATCACAAAGTGATTTCAATTGAGACTGCTTTTATGGGAGACACAACCACTTGCCCCACTTTCCCTGTTACCAAGTAATGTTAAACCAAGTCGTCACTACGGTGTTCCCAAATACGCACTTTGCTGATAAACTGGCGCACTGAGTTTGCACGGCGCTTTGGTGACTTGAAGAACAAAAAAAGTCCGTCTACATGCGGCTCGAACCTTGTGCATGTTTGGTAGCACATATCTGTGTGAGAAGCTCTTCTCAGTGATAAAGACTAACAAAACAGCACACAGGAGTCGCCTCACTGATGAGCACCTGCAATCCATCCTGAGAATCTCCACAACACAGAACCTCACACCAAACAGAAGCGAACCTGTGGCGAAAAAAAGATGCCAGGCGTCCAGCTCTAAAATGACATATGAGCAAAGACAACTGAATGATTTGATTTGTTATTGCTGAAAGGAACACATTTTATTTATATTTCCAGGTTTTGTTATGCAGCATGTTCATATTTGAATTTGTATAATTTTGACAGGATATATTTTTATGGAGAGCAAAATCTTTTGGGATATTTAAAATCTAAGTTTATTTTTTATAAAATATAAAATTACATAAGAGTAAAGAAATTTGAATGTTTGTTCTTTTAATGTTTACTTTATTTCTAACTTGTATAATTTAGACAGGATATATTTTTATGGAGAGCAAAATATTATAAGTTGTTTAAGGTTTGAGTTGATTTATTCAGGAATAATATTCCTGTCTGTTTTTACCATTCCTACCAAAGATATTTCTGTCGACTAAATAAAAATTCCTTCTATTTAAAATTTAAATAGAACTTGAACAAATACGATAGTTCATAATATCCGCAGACTTGCACGTAAGGCGGTGTCATCCGTTTTAACAAACAGCGTATTGCACTGATCTGAAATAGCTGTGTGTGTATATATGTAGATATGTATGTATATGTATATATATGTTTATATATGTGTGTGTGTATGTATATATATATATATGTATTTGTGTGTATATATGTGTGTGTATGTATGTATGTGTGTATGTATTTATGTGTGTGTGTATATGTATGTGTATATATGTAGATATATATATGTATGTATATATGTGTATATGTATAGATATGTATATATATATGTTTGTGTGTGTGTGTAAATATATATATATATATGACAACAACACTCATCACTCACAACAGTGACAAAACAATAACATTGACAATCATGTTACGTTATTTTCAAAATGTTTCCTTTTCTTTTTCATTGCTTCTTTAACACACTACTTCTCCGCTGCGGCCTTGGTATTTTGCTAGTAACATATAAAAGCAAAAATTGTGGCATAAATCATAACCTATTGTTGAATAAAATTAACAGGCAATGGAACTTGTATTATTATTCTTTGTGAACAAATATAGAACTACATCTACAAAGTACAAAGTATCAATAAAGTCAAATATATATAACATACACTTACCTAAAGGATTATTAGGAACACCTGTTCAATTTCTCATTAATGCAATTATCTAATCAACCAATCACATGGCAGTTGCTTCAATACATTTAGGGGTGTGGTCCTGGTCAAGACAATCTCCTGAACTCCAAACTGAATGTCAGAATGGGAAAGAAAGGTGATTTAAGCAATTTTGAGCGTGGCATGGTTGCTGGTGCCAGACGGGCCGGTCTGAGTATTTCACAATCTGCTCAGTTACTGGGATTTTCACGCACAACCATTTCTAGGGTTTACAAAGAATGGTGTGAAAAGGGAAAAACATCCAGTATGCGGCAGTCCTGTGGACGAAAATACCTTGTTGATGCTAGAGGTCAGAGGAGAATGGGCCGACTGATTCAAGCTGATAGAAGAGCAACTTTGACTGAAATAACCACTCGTTACAACCGAGGTATGCAGCAAAGCATTTGTGAAGCCACAACACGCACAACCTTGAGGTGGATGGGCTACAATAGCAGAAGACCCCACCGGGTACCACTCATCTCCACTACAAATAGGAAAAAGAGGCTACATCAGTATACTGCTGCTGGATTATGTGAATTTCCCCTTGGGATTAATAAAGTATCTATCTATCTATCTATCTATCTATCTATCTATCTATCTATCTATCTATCTATCTATCTATGAATTTGCACAAGCTCACCAAAATTGGACAGTTGAAGACTGGAAAAATGTTGCCTGGTCTGATGAGTCTCGATTTCTGTTGAGACATTCAAATGGTAGAGTCAGAATTTGGCGTAAACAGAATGAGAACATGGATCCATCATGCCTTGTTACCACTGTGCAGGCTGGTGGTGGTGGGGATGTTTTCTTGGCACACTTTAGGCCCCTTAGTGCCAATTGGGCATCGTTTAAATGCCACAGGCTACCTGAGCATTGTTTCTGACCATGTCCATCCCTTCATGACCACCATATACCCATCCTCTGATGGCTACTTCCAGCAGGATTACCAGCTTTTACCATCATTTTGGAAAAAGTCTCAATTATTTCATTTTGAATTGTATTGGATGTGTATTTTGCGTTGTCTGGGATGTATTTTACAATTTCTGCAAGCTTGGCATCTTTTTTAAATGTGTAATCAAAGAACTTAGGAAAAGTCCATCCTCCCCACCTACGTGATTGTGACCACGCAAAGCCAGTTCATTGACTGCAAGCAACTGAACGGCCTCCCCAATGCTTTTCACATAATATCTATTCTTTTCTATCTGGGTTGGACCCAGTAGTTGAACTATACTTTCACCTGTCTCTGCCCGGCGCCGATTCTCTTGCCATGCAGACATGGCTCTGATGTGCGGGATACTAGATGCGTGTTTGTGGAAGCCGCCACCATCTTTTTCTACAGCTTTTTTCCAATTAGTGTAGCCGTGTTTGGTGAATATGTCCTCGGGGTCCGAATTGGAAACACTACATTTGCGGCAGGCAAAGCAAAAGCTGGCATCACGGACAACAGAATATTCAAGCCATGGTCGAGACTGATGCCAGCTTGCACTAAAACATCTGAGTGTCTTTCTGAATGCGCGCTTGGGATAATTAATTAAAATGGGCTGGGATGGGCTAGCCATATTTAAGTCAGGCAGTCTGGACTGTATATTTTATTGAAGGCAGAGGTTTGTAGTACCCGACATGGGCGCAGAGCAGGAGGATTGTGTAGGCTTATCTATATCTTTTGGAGTTTCAGTTACCGACGTGGGTGCGCTGTGCTGCGTGTCTGCTTTTTAATTAGCCAGCTATGCATAGCCTTTGGTGTTACCAACCAGAAAATAAAAGAAGAATGGAACGTATACGCTGTTTTAATTAAAGAATGTGGTCAACAGGTTCAAAACGTGCTGCAAAATGTGCGGCGAAGTAAACTGTGAACAGCACGATGCCTGTCTAATCGGAAAGCAACTAAGTTTTGAAAATCAAATGTTATTCTTCTTCAGAGTTTTCACTGAAACAAAGCACGGTGTAAACCTTAAGTTTAAATTAAGTTCATAGACACGCGGCCACTGGCGTTTGTCATGCCTACGACGAATACGAAATTCGTGCGATACAAGTTTAATGATAAGACACGAGATATAAACGAGACTTTGGATCACTTTGTAACGGAGTTAAAATTGCTGGTGAAGGACTGTGCTTATGCAAAAGAAGATGAGATGGTCAGAGATAGAATAGTGTTTGGCACAAACTCAGCAAAAGTGCGAGAGAAACTTTTAAGTGCCTGGTCTGAGCTAACATTAAATAATTGCTGGTGAAGGACTGTGCTTATGCAAATGAATAGGAAAGCAAGGTGTAAAGCTTAACTTTAAATTAAGTTCATAGACACGCTACCGCTGGCGTTTGTCATGGCTAAGACGAATATGATATTCGCAAGATACAAGTTTAATGAGAGGACGTGGGGTATAAACAAGACTTTTGATCACTATGTAACTAAGTTAAAATTGCTGGTGAAGGACTGTGCTTATGCAAACAAAAATGAGATGGTCAGGGATAGACAGACCATTCTCGGGAAATCCCACCGGGTTCCAGCGCCTCTGAAAATGTCACTTCCGCCTCTGAAGACGTCACTTCCAGGTCCGGAGCTTATGATGACATCACTTCCCGTCCTGGTGCTTGTGATAATGTCACTTCTGGTCCCGGCGCTTATGATGAAATAATCCGGTCCCGAAGATGTCACTTCTGGCTCTGACATCAATAACGTCACTTCCTCCACCGGCTGTTAAAGCCATGCTTTCTCCTAATGATCAGTTCTGTTTTGGATTTAGTATTGAAAAACCTCTTGTGACTTTAACTTTTTGCACCCATGCATATTACTTGGGTGGCTGCCCCAAACATTTATATGTCTATTGGTCATTTTTGTGACAGTGGTTATGGGGACTTGCACTCATGAACACAACAAAAAATATAGAACGTAAAATGTTATTATGAATTGAAGAGAAATGTAATTACATTTTACCAAATAACACACTTTATCCATGTATACAATATTCTCCTGAATCCATTTACCATGAAAGGATATTTGGTTGAATAATATTTGTAAATGTTTTGTAAAGTATTTTTATTTTAGTAAGGGAGCTGTGTGTACAGTCAACAGAACTTATACTGTTATGGATACTTATTTTGTCTAACGGTTAATCCAGGGCCACTTCCTATATAAAGCTGTAGATTAATGTGACTGGAGCCAATGTTATGGTGACCATTGACCCTTGAGCCTGGGGGCTCATCCAAGACTGACCTCTCTGAATGGGGTTTAACATCATCTCAAAAGTGAAGAAAGACAAATTGATTGTAATTGCCTTTACCACCCTACTAGCAAGTAGACTTATCTTGCTCAACTGGAAGAATACCAACCCACCTGTTATAAGTCAGTGGGTAATGGATGTTCTATACTATGTGAAATTGGAAAAAAAAATAATTTTCACTTAGAGGATATGTTCAAAGCTTTTTTAAAATATGGAAAGATCTAATTAATCAAATCTTAGAATAAGTATTTATATTGGGGAAAAGGACATTCTCCTGTCTTTGTTTTTTTTTTTAAAGATTTGCTCATGCTGTTGGCTCTCCTCTGTTTCTCTCTGGCAGGGGTTGAGTTCTGGTTTGTTAAGTTCGACTTGATCATATGGAATGTTGTTTTCTTTCAATAAAATCTATAAAATAATAAAAAAAGTCATCTTGAGCACAGGAAGAAAAGGTCAGGTGGCAAGAGGAACAGAAGTTGGTGTAAGTTACAAGAGGTAAGTAAATGGAGTGTTCTGCTGTGGTCCTTTAGTGGGTGTATGGTCAAGCCATCCGCTGGCTGGCAAATAAAGAGCAAACACCTTTAATAGGAAGGTCCATTTTGCTTATATTTTTATGTAATTATGTTTTTATTTTTACTGCCACTTTCATTGACACAACAAAGGAAAAGGGTCATGTGACCTGGACTTGTTATGTCACCAGGAAGTGATGGTACAAATATGGTGGTGGCCATGACTCAGAATATCAAATCCTGAAGATCACATATTGTAAGTGAAAATCCAAATCCAAATCTGGTTTGAAAATTTTCTTATTATTATTGAAAGTGTTGTAATTGATGTATGCATTGTCTATACTTTCAAGGAACCAATTCTGTTATAAAGAATAGATGCAGAAAAGGTAAGAAACCTACAACCACTTACTGCTCATTTAAGCTTCAGTGAATTTCCAATCTCGTTGTCCTCTCTCTCTACTGCTCCAGGGATAAGAATCACAGAGCGCTGTGCAAGAGGATTTTCTTTGACTAAACAAAAGTTAGTTATATACTTCACTCACACTGTTTCCAGCTCTTTTGTCACAAGTTTGTAAATGGCTCTCTTTCCTGACTGATGTGCAGGAACAATTTCAAATACTTTCAGTGTTAATCAGTTACTTTTATCTACTATTAGGTGAAGAAAAGGGAATATTTCAAAATATGTTAGATCATTCAATATTAAAAGTTACACTCCATTTTTAACTTACCTGTACATTGATTTTGTTTTTTTACCTGAAAGGAATTTAAACCAGTTAAGTTTTAGTAAAGAGTACTCAGTATCCAAATCCACCCATCTACATGATTTTTGTGGAATTATATATATTTTAATTCCTGTTCAAATAAGTAGAAGCTACAGGATGGGTGTGGGGTGGGGGAAAAATAACAGGGCAAATGCCTTTCCTATGGCAGTATAGCAATCTTATTGTTAAAAGAATTGGCCAGGCCGTGACTTTTTTCAGCCTGACATACCCATCCTTGTATGAATTACAATTAAAACAATCTGCCCAGATGTTTATTTGGGGGCTTGGTCCTTAAAAGGCTGCAAAGGGTTAATTAAATAATATGTTCAAATCAGTGTTTCCCAGAGGGTGTTGTGACATATAAATTAACACTACAAGGGAACATTAAGCTACCTGCACTTGTGTTTTTCTTTGCAACATTGTATTTGTAACTTATCATCCACCTTTTTACATTTTTGCAGACTTAAGAGTTGCTTGGAGACTACTCCTCTATTTATTACTTTCATTAATATGAATCAAAATATATTACTTAAACAAACTTGCATTATCTGATACCCACATCAAGCAGTGATGTTAAAAAAGGATAAATAATAAATATTGCAGAATATTTATTGCTTTTATTTTATTCATATATATTAAGACAAAAACAAAATCAAATAAAGTCACCAGTACATATTTAAACACATGGAAATATGGTAAATTTAAATAAATTTGAAATTTTTTAAAATATAGTATGGATATATTATTGAAGTCTGATTAAAAAGTTAAGTATTTCCCTGTGGTAATAGTTTTAATATATTGAGCAAACCATCCATCCATCCATTATCCAACCTGCTATATCCTAACTACAGGGTCACGGGGTTCTGCTAGAGCCAATCCCAGCCAACACAGGGCACAAGGCAGGAAACAAACCCCGGGCAGGGTGCGAACCTACAGCAGTATTGAGCAAACCATCATAATAAATCCATTAAGTAAGTGACCCTCCATCCATCTATTTTCATACTTGCTGAATCCTGTTCAGTCCATATGAGGACACACTCTGGCACACTTGTAAAAATTTATAACAGCAATTTTTAAACATTTTTAGCTGCTAGCTAATCTAACCTGCATGTCTTTGGTATTTGGGAGAAAAATATGGTATCCTGAAGAAAACCCACAAGGAGTTTGAGAGGACACCAAACAAATGGTGAGTACACCAACCTCTTGAACCCTTCCATGCTGGAGCTGTGAGGCAGCACTGCTAATTACTGCTATCCAGTTTAATAAACTATCTGTATTATGTAAAATCAAAATATGTTCAAACACAACACAATATTGCAATACTGCATTCTGCAATTCTTTGTGAAAACTATGATAATTTAATATCCAAGAGTTATACTGCAGAAACCTAATTACAAAGATTTGGCTTTCCAGATTGGGCTACCTTACAGAAACGAGAGGCACACACTTTACAACAAACAGACTAACTTTACATTATGCATCATCTCTCCAAACTGTGGTGTTTTAGAAACACACAACTAAGTCTATTCAGGGCCCATTAATGTCAAATGAAGAAGCTCTTTACTAGTAAATATAAAACCGTTATGTTATCAGTGTTGTTGCTAAAACTTCCACACCCTTCAAATAGAGTAAAAGGTTTGAATAATGAAGGGAAGGACTGGCCTTTTTTATTTTGCATTTCATAATACAAATGCACAAATCTCAAATATGCATAAAATACAATTATTTAGTTACTTCAAACTGTCCATGTGTGACTGAGCATACAAGTGTAGGTGCCCATCTAGGATTGGTTCACTCCTTGTGGCCAAACAGTCCACACACATCTAGAAAATGGATGGATGGATGGATGGACAGACAGAAGGATATAGTAAATGCTGTTCATAATACATATTAAAAGCAGATCCATATAAAATAAATCAAACTGTAATAAAACTCATCCATTGAACAAAATGTGGTCTTAAAATTAACTTTTCTCATCAGACTAATGTTTCTCAATTCTACATAATAAGGCTAATAAAAAAAGGTTCATATTTAGGACAAGTTTTTATGTGGATCAAGTGACTATCTCATAAATGATATTTTTTCACTTATTAGGTCAAACATTGTTTTATATAAAATAGTTCAAAACATTTAGAGAATTATCAAAAGCAGTTAATTCCTTTCTGTTTTAATCCAGTAGTTTGACACATATTTATTTATTATTTATTTTTTTTTGCAGTTTGGCTTACATTAATAACTTTGCCTATCTAGAGGGTCTCACCACTTACTGTATTCAGTCAATTAATGATTGAGTTATATTAACATCTTTAGTGCCTCATGTAATCCCAAAGTGCTGTCCTTATAGAATAAAACACAACTCATTTAAATTATTTAAATTTTGATGATTACATGATTTTTCCCATGACCAGACAGGAGATCAAGTATATGGTGGACCGCAAGATTAAAGTTAAGTTTAGCTGTCATGTTATTTTAATTTGCTTCCCAGCTGTCATGCAACCCTAAACTTGGATAAAGTATGTATAAAAAATGAATGGATGAATGGATTTTTAATTGTGTTAAAAATCTTTCCATGTATTCATTTTATTTATTTGATAAACTGAATCAGCCTCAGTATATTAATAATAGACAGTTAACTCAATACAGGTCAGTTAACAGATAACAAAAATACACCTGCCTGCTTCTTTAATAGCTGAGTTCTGTACATTTCTACCTTTTCAAATATGAATTTATTCTTTTATTATGGTAATTTCAGTTCTTTCTTGGTGTTGCTTCAAAAGTAATCTTTTGTTTCCTCAGACCACCTTTAACTTTTTTAAACTTTTAGAAACTGGTAAAAACCATAATGAGAATTTTTTTTAACAATCCCTGTCTACAAAGTCTCATGCCTTTTTATTTAGAGTCTCTCTATATCTTGACTTTAATCAAATAATAAATCATTACCTACAATCCCTACAAAAGTTTTGGACAGATATTTTAACAGCAAATGTAGCAAACACCTTTTATTTACCAGGCCATGACATCTACCAGCCTGTTTCAGTGGTTATGTTTTTTATTGTTTGACATATTTAATCAATGGTCCAATTGTCACATTTGATGAATCAGCAGATAACCATTTCAACTGGAAAATTCAGATGTCTTAATTGAAGCACCATTGACAGTGAAGATGCCTTTGAGATCTAAAAAAGAAAATAAACAAACAAACATTTAACATGTAAAATAACAATTCTTAAGCTATGTTTCTCAGTGTTAAGTGATCTCACATGTCATTCTGTTATATTTGTAGCTGGAGGTGTAATGCATTGTTGATGAAGAACATTGAAGGGCAATTTGCAACCCTGCTTGTATATAAAACAAAACTTAGTTTTTTGTTCTTCTCCTAGAAGTCACCTATATGTGGCTAAGCAGCTTCAAACTTTGAGACATGAATCACCCAGCACAAAGTAGAGCAGTGCACTCAGTCTTCATTGAATGTAATCCTTCTTTTTTCATGTAATCAGTGGAAGTATGAGGTGACACTGAACTGTTTCTTTTGGGGAATTCCTTTTCTGATTTTGTATTTTCAGGTTGCTGCAGCCATGTACAAATAAGTTTGAATAAACAAGAGTCTCTTCTTCATTAATCTTTCACTGTTTAAGGTTGTTTGCTTCTCCCAGTCTCTTACTTTAAATGCCTTTCTTTCAAAACCAACAATTAATGGTCTCACGTCTGTCTGTGATGGACTGGGCAGCTGTATACCCCCTAGTGCCCCATCATATATACTTTTTCATATACAGTATATACACCAACTTCGGGGTTGGTAGCAGGATTGGCACTCCAACCTCCATAATCAACCTCCCACTGTTTCAGTGTGGTACTGAGGTGACACCTGCTGCACTCGGGTGCCAATCCAGGTGGATCGTCATGTGGTGGGTATCGTTCTCTTACTTATGAAATTTATATTCTTCCTCTTTTTCTTTTCATTCATGTAAAATTTGCATATTAAATAAATGAAAATGTTTTACTGGACCTAAAGTTGGCTGATGGTTAAAAAGATATGTTTAGTAGGATTATAGTTTCTGCAGAAGTACTTTTTATCTTAAGAGTAAGGTTCGTGTTGCATGCATAAAAAGGTAAGTAGTCTTTGGTCAGCTTCAGTTTATCACATAGTGTACAATATGGCCTGCCTGTGATTTTTGCACAAATACAGTACATGTATTAGGCAACAAAAGCAGTCAAATAAAATGCTGTCTTTGAATCCAGCTGTAGTAAAATGGAAAATAAAAATTACCAACAAAGCTGCTCAAATATATGTATAACATTTATAGCTTAGGAATGCTCCGATCAGGTTTTTTAAGGCCAATATCAACCAGCCTCATGTTACTTGATTGGCTGATTGTGATACCGATTTTTTTTCCCCCCTTTATCCCTTTCAAAACTGTTTTCACTAAGTTCCTGCATAGAAGCCTTTTGTCCTATATTAAAAGTGTATTTTTATAATTAAACTATAGATCCCAGGTGCTAACTATTCATTTTTCATTAACAAAATTAAATTTCGTAGGGTAATTGTTCAGTGACCATAAAAATGCTAAAATAAATAAAATTTCCTTAAAATACCTACTGATAAAATATGTACAAAAATATTTATCCACAATACATATGGCATAAAAGAAAATAAAATGCCTCTTATAATTATAAGCTGTCATATTTTTTCATTATTTCTGTAATGTACCTTATTAATAAGGTAGTTTGCACCATTTAACAAATATATACATGTATATTTTATTATATATTTTAATAATAATTATATATATATATATATATATATTATGAGGGGCCATTCAGGAAAAAAACATTGGTTCGTAAATATATACATTTGTTCAAATATATACAGTATATATTGTAACAAGAAGAGACTCGAGGCAGGGCAAGGTTTGGGGCAGCCACCCGTTTAATGTGGTTTCCTGGCTGCAAAAGCAAATGATTCATGTAGACAAGTTTACACGACAGAGTCCAAAACAGAACTGCCTCCCAGAGCAAAGGCGGGAGGCTTTATAGGACGTTGGGCGGAAGTGATGTCATCCTCGGGGCCGGGGCCGGGACCGGAAATGATGTGTCCCGCTTCGAGGTGGTGGCTCCTGGTGGGATTTCCCGGGAAAGACCTGTAGGGAACTTAGAAAGAGCGTCAGTGTACCCCGCCCCCCCGGGCAGATGTATAATCAGTCCTCTCTAAGCCCTTCAGCTGCCTCCTATGCACACGTGTGTGACAAGACTCCCCCCTCAGCCCAGACCCGTCGGGTCGGGCGTCCTGCACCGAGAGGTCGTGGGCCCGGGAGAGGGCATCAGCGTTGGCATGAAGTGACCCCTGCCAATGAACGAGCGAAAACTTGTACTGCTGCAGGTCAAGAAACCACCTTGTGACCCGTGGATTCGACTCCCTGTGAAGGGCCATCCACTTCAGAGGTGCATGATCCGTCACCAGAGTGAACACCCGACCCAAGAGGTAGTACCGCAGCTGAGTCACCGCCCATTTGATCGCCAGAGCTTCCTTCTCCACCGCTGCATACCTGGTCTCCCGGTCCAACAGTTTCCGGCTCAGGTACATTATGGGGTGTTCAACACCGTCGACGCTTTGGCTCAACACGGCTCCCAAGCCTGTGTCCGAAGCGTCCGTCTGGAGAACAAATGGAAGAGAGAAGTTAGGGGAGATTAATACAGGTGCTGAAGTCAGAGCCCTTTTCAAGTCACTGAATGCAGCCCCCGCTTTGTCAGACCATACCACTATGTTAGGAGCTCTTTTCTTCGTCAAGTCGGTCAAGGGCGCCACTCTCTCGGAGAAGCGAGGCACAAACCGGCGGTAGTACCCGGCCAAACCGAGAAAGGATCGGACCTGCCGCTTGGTCTGCGGACGGGGCCAGGTCAGAATGGCTTGTAACTTGGAACACTGTGGCCTCACAGTACCCCGGCCCACCAGGTAGCCCAAATATTTGGCTTCTCTCAATCCGAAGAAGCATTTCTTGGGGTTGATTCGAAGCCCGGCCTCCCCTAATGCCCGCAATACTGCTGTGACCTGCTGTATGTGTTCCTTCCATGTGCTGGAATAGATGACGACGTCATCCAGGTAGGCAGCACAAACGAGTTATGGGGTCGGAGCACTTTGTCCACCAGACGCTGGAAAGTCGCAGGCACCCCGTGTAACCGAATGGAAGGACACGATACTGCCAGTGTCCGCTAGGAGTGCTAAACGCGTTTTTTTCCTTCGCGGACTCCGTTAAAGGAACCTGCTAGTACCCCTTTGTCATGTCAAGTGTGGTCAGGAATTTGGCTGGTCCCAGGCTCTCGAGGAGGTCGTCTACGCGAGGAATGGGATAAGCATCAAACCGGGAAACCTGGTTAAGCCGATGGAAGTCATTGCAAAACCTCCAACTGCCGTCGGGCTTAGCAATCAAGACGATGGGACTGGACCAGGGACTACTACTCTCCTCGATCACTCCTAGTTCCAGCATACGCTTGATTTCCAGTTCCACCTCCGTTTTCTTTGCCTCCGGGAGTCTGTAGGGCCGCTCTCGGACAATCACCCCCGGGTCAGTCAATATGTCATGCGCAATCAGAGAGGTCCGACCGGGCTGTTCACTCACCACCTCTGGGACGGAGCGGATAGCTGCTTCGAGCTCCTGCCTCTGTCTGGGAGATAGCTGCTCGCCGAAATTAAGGGAACTTACTTGAGCGAAGAGAGAGCGGGGCTGACCGGAGGAGGGATCGGGGTCCCTCTCCTTCCACGGTTTCAGCAGATATACATGATACACCCGCTCGCTTGGTCGAAGATTGGGTTGTTGCACCAAATAGTCGACCAAACCCTTCCTCTCCTTAATTTCATAAGGGCCCAGCCAATGTGCGAGCAACTTGGAGTGAGAAGTAGGCACCAACACCATGACGCGATCCCCCGGGCGGAAGTCCCGGAGAGTAGTGCCACGGTCATAAAGGCGGGCCTGTGCTGCTTGCGCCTCCTCCATATGACTTTTTAGAATGGGTCTAATTGCATCAAATCTATCACGCAATTGGGCGATATATTCCAGAATATTTGTTGAGGGAAGTGCCTCTCCTTCCCAGCCCTCTTTTAAGATATCTAATATACCCCGGGGCTGTCGCCCGTACAACAATTCAAACGGAGAGAAGCCCGTAGAGGCTTGGGGAACTTCCCAGTAGGCAAAAAGGATGAGGGGGAGGAGTTGGTCCCAATTCCTCCCATCCTCGCTGACCACCTTACGTAGCATCTGCTTGAGAGTTTGGTTAAATCTCTCCACTAACCCATCGGTTTGATGATGATATACTGAGGTCTTTAAATGCTTTATCTTCAGTAACTTGGCAGTCTCCTTGAATGTTTCCGAGGTAAAAGGCGTCCCTTGATCCGTTAGGACTTCTCTAGGAACGCCCACTCGCGCAAAGACTCCTACTAGTTCCCGTGCGATTACTTTAGAAGTAGCCGAGCGCAACGGAACGGCTTCCGGGTATCGGGTTGCATAATCCACGAGGACGAGTATATATTTATGTCCTCGGGCTGAGGGTTCTAGGGGTCCTACTATGTCGACCCCAATCTGGTCAAAAGGAACGTCAATCAGGGGGAGGGGGACAAGAGGAGCACGGTCCCTCCTGGGAATTTGCCACAATTGACACTCCGGACAGGAAATGCAAAAGCAGCGAACCTCCTCATTAATCCCCGGCCAAAAAAAACGGAGCTTGATTCGCTCCAGTGTCTTGTCGGAGCGAGATGGCCTCCAAGAAGGTGGGAGTGTGCTAACTCGCAGATCTGCTGCTGGTAGGTTCGCGGGACTAGCAACAACTTCCGGACCTTCCCCTCATGCTCAGTGACCCGATATAATAAATCATTATCAATGACGAAGCGAGGTCCCTGTGGCATGGGCTGATGGGTGCGTTGGCCGTTAACGAGGACCACTGCATTCTTTGCGTGTTTCAGAGAGTCGTCATTCCATTGTTCTCTCTTGAAAGAAGCCGGCGTCACTCTAAACTGAAAGTGCAACTCAGAGAGCGGGTCCGGTCTGACCTCAAGGGGCGGAGACTCCTCCCTCGCTGCCGGGGCACTGGTAGATGACGTAGCAGCCTTCGTCGGTCCGGGAGTGCCTGCGTCACTCTCTTGGCCCTCCGCCCCACTCCCTGTCGGCAGATTACACGGCGTGGAAGCAGCTTGAGATGAGTCTTTCTCACCTATAACGAGGCCCAAAGCTTTTTCCGGGAATACTCTCTAGTCTACCGCTGTTACTTTCAGACCAGTCCCGCCCGAGGATTACTGGAAACAGAGGATCTGGGTGAACCGCTACAGTGAGTTTTCGAAGGGTCCCTCCGAGACACACGTAACACCGGGCGGATTTGTACATGCGGATGTCTCTGTGTATACATTTTAGACTGGTCTTTCTTTTAGTCCACTGTTGTGGTAGAACAAAACGGCGAGCAACGACAGACACGTTACTGCCGGAGTCAAATAGGGCCGTCACTTTATGACCGTTAATGAGAAGCTCCCCCGTATGGTTGTCTGCCAGGGGATTGCTAAAGGCACACAAATAACACTGCCGTGGCCCCCTACAGTCCGCCTTGTTCCCTGACAGGTCGCAGGCCAGACGGTCCGGCGACTTCGGAACAGGCTCTGGAGTGCGTGGCAGGGAATTCCTCAGTGGGACATAGCTCCCGTGTAGTCCACCAAGGGGCTGTTCTGCCCTCCTAGGTTTCAAAGCCTGCCTCGGGGTCTTTAGGAGCTGTAGGAGCTCCTGCATGGAATGAAATTCACCCCAGGCCGGCTGGGCAAAGTCCTGGGGTAGGTGCTGCAACAGTAGAAAACAGGCAACCTGCTGCACGATTTGTAGTGGGGTCAACTCAAATGGCCGTAGCCACAGACCCACCTGCTGCCAGAGAGCCATAGCTTGTTCTGCAAGCCCTTTATTTGGGTTAAACACCCAGGTTTGTAACTCCTTCACCTGCTGGCCTGGGGAAAGCCCATCCTTATCAGGGACCTTGGTCCTGATGGGCGGCTCGGCTCTCCTGCCCAGGAGAGCATAATGAGCCCCTTTAGTGTCCTCTCCAGAAACCAGCCCACGCCTGTGGGTCCCTTCCACCTTCTCCACCAGATAGGGCTTCAGCCCAGGGTTGCCCTCGTGGAGCAGAGCCTGCACCGGGTCCTTCCTGACCCCCCAACGCACTCCCCGCCCTGAAACTCGGCCCCGGTACTTTCCTACCTGGTTCTTTCTAGGGTCGTGTCCCGGGTTCTTCAGGGACATCATCCTGCCGACTACGCCACTGTAACAAGAAGAGACTCGAGGCAGGGCAAGGTTTGGGGCAGCCACCCGTTTAATGCGGTTTCCTGGCTGCAAAAGCAAATGATTCATGTAGACAAGTTTACACGACAGAGTCCAAAACAGAATTGCCTCCCAGAGCAAAGGCGGGAGGCTTTATAGGACTTTGGGCAGAAGTGACGTCGTCCTCGGGGCCAGGACCGGAAGTGATGTCGTCCTCAGGGCCGGGACCGGAAATGATGTGTCCCGCTTCGAGGTGGTGGCTCCTAGTGGGATTTCCTGGGAAAGACCTGTAGGGAACTTAGAAAGGCGTCAGCGTGAGCGCCCGAGCAGATGTATAATCAGTCCTCTCTAAGCCCTTCAGCTGCCTCCTATGCACACGTGTGTGACAATATATATATATATATATATATATATATATATATTGTGAACTTGGCCCGGACACAGACAGGCGGACATGTTGTTTGAAACCACCACACGTTTATTTACAGTATTTATAATTAATACAATGGTCACAAAGACCCAGTCCAATGGTCACACAGACCTTAATCACGTGCACAAACCCCAATACACAGTCACAATCCTGGCCACAATGCCTTGTCCTCGGGCCGCCTCCACAGCTCCTCTTGCCTCGTCCTTCTTCCACCCGACTCTAGCCTCGAATGAATGGAGACGGCCCCTTTTATAGAGGACCCGGATGAGCAGCAGGTGTTCCCGGCAATCCTCTTCTGGCCACGCCCCAGCGTGGCGGAAGTGCCGGCTGTCCTCCTGGCTGCTCTCCGGGTGCCGTCATAAATCTTCCCCCAGCACTTCCTGGGGTGGCGGAAGTGCTGGGGTATCGTCCCAAGGCACTGGGGTGCCTCCTGGCGGTGACCACGGGCCCCTACAGGGAAAGGCTTCCATGCCCTTGACCCGTGGCCCCCAAAGCAACCCGGAAGGCAAACCCCGTGATCCAGGCAGGGCTCTGACCCTCTTCCGGTCCCTCCTGGCGTCCCGGCCGGGTCATGGCCCCTGGCATCCCTGACAATATATATATCGGTTCGGATATATTGGTTTGAATATATACATTGGTTTTAATACATCCGTTCAGATATATATATATATCGGGTCAGATATGTACATTGGTTGGGATACATTGGTTGAGATATGTACATCGGTTTGAATACATGCGGTCAGATATATACATTGGTTGAGATATATATATTGGTTGATACATTGGTTAGGATCTAAAAATTGGTTTAAAGAGATCGGTTTAGATATATACATTGGTTCAAATAAATCCATTCAGAAATATATATTGGTTGAGATAGATCCGTTTGGATATATAGGTCGGTTCAGATATATACATTGGTTTGAATTGATTGGTTGGAATTTATAGGCAGGCACAGCGTGCGGCCACCTAAGTTTAGCAGCTCCCTTTCACTTCATCATTGCTTCAATATTGTTGTCATTATTGTATGTATTTCATACAAGTAGCATATGCCTGTCTGCCACGTTTTGTTTCGTACTCCGTCTTGGTTGGGGGTCCTTGATTTCAAAGCACAATTTTTCCTTTCATTATTTAAAACACTCGCACAGATACCTACCTCCTCGACTCGCTCCATCCCGCCCCGGCTCAATGCACCCGCCTCACTCGCTCCCTCTTGTCCCTCCCATGACAGATTCTTCTCAAAAGCTGAGTTACCAGGAAGCATTGATAGCAACCGCAGTACCTCCCATTTTTCCACCTTAACAGACGCTGGTTTATCATTAACCGAAAGCCGCCCGGTGATTTCTGTTATTCCGTATTGGCAGCATTTCATTAAAGGGCGATCTGTTTCAGCAAGGACATTAGTCCTGTTTGCTGAAAGGATGTTATGGAGGAAAACACTGGAATAGCGCTGTTTCTTCTGAATGTTTATCAGTGATCAGGGATCAGAATGATCAGAATATTCCTGCTTCACAAATAACTGATGTCTGTTTTTATTGTAAAACTGACAAAACCAACACACGCAGGCACGCACACAACACAAATACTCAAACTCACAAATCGTGGGTCGCACACACTACTGATTAAGTGTATCTGTCACTGGCGATCATTTTTTTCACCCAATAAAACTTTAGTTCGTCAAAGTTAGAAAGTAGCGCGGTGATTTCTATTATTCCTTATTGGCGGCATTTCATTTAAAGATGATTCACGTCAACAAGGTGAAAGAGTCTCCTATTTTGACAGGACGATCTTCTCTTAGGCTTAAGCATTTTTGATTGACTTACAAAAGAAAATAGTTACAGTATTACTTACCCTCTTTGCTTCAAATTGGCCTTTTAAAAAACCTTTTTGATATAATTTATTTATGACAGTTTAAAATAAAAAAAGTAGTGCTCAAAATTATAATGCGCCGTATCTAACAGGAAGAGGTGGTGGTAGGAGTAAGATTGCTGACTTGCAGTTAAATTATCACTGGTTTGTGTCTGGGGGCTTCCTTTCTGTTATTTTATTTATTTATTCATTTTTACAAATTGTTTTGAGTAGTTAAGAAAGGCGCTATAAAAACGTAAGGAATTATTATTATGATTATTATTATGAATGTGTGATCAAATTCAGCCGCTGCGTAGTGGGGTATAAACAGGGACACTATCTGCTTGACAATACCACGAGTTCATTGAAATAATTACACAGCAAGGTGCGCACGCAAATACAAACATAATGTGTATATTATTGAAGTAAAGGTTCATATAAATTGATTATATACAAATTTGTAACAAGTTGAGAGATGTAAACTGGTTAAAATGCACGAAATGATGCATGTATTGCTTTATAGTCCACATATAGTGTACGTATATTATTAAAATAATGATATAAAAATCATATAAAATGGTACATAATCTGCGTTGTAGACTTATTTTGTGTCATATTTCTTTTTTTTAAGTAGTTTGTTTCAAAAAAATCTTATGGCACACATGTGAACCGTTGAAAATCGCTGATCTTAATCAGTTTATTTTAACCCATGCTCCGTGCAAAATGCTGTCATATCTGTTAGTAAACTGGTGCCCTGAGATGTGATTGCTGCGGAACTCCACTTGTTCGCGTGCCTTTGTGCGACGCTTGTCTTTTGTTTTAACGCATGCTCCGTGAAAAATGCTGTCATATCTGTTAGTAAACAAGCACAAGCAGCGATGTCCTGATATCTGCGTTCTAAGTCTGCAGGTATATTAAATGCTATTGACGTTTTACCAGGGTGCTCTGTGATTGAGGGTGGACAGTAAACTTACCAGTCGACAGTTGTATTTTCAGTCGTTTTGGCGTGTTTACTGTTCTGTTACCAAAAAATTCTTCAACGGGGCTCATCAACAAAGACAACAATAAGCCTATCGGACAGTCTTTTATAGCACTTTCTTATAGAGTGTGTCTCTTAATCCCTTCTAGCAGAGGAGGCACTTATTTCCACAGCATGGTGTATGCTGTAGAAATGTGTACACCCTGTCTTCTGCTTGTAAATTAATACTGGAATTACAAAACTGTCCACAATTTATTTAAAAAGATTGAAGGGAGTCTTCTATATCACTTTTTTGTTTACTACGTCATCCACTCATCCACTAATTAAAAAAAAAAATCAAACGCTTACACTGTCTTTTTTAAGTATGTCTATGAAAATGGCTGTGAGTAGCCAGAAAAATGCTATATAAATGTAAGATATTATTATTATTAATATTATTATTATTTAGGTTTTTTAAATCCAAAGAAGCCTGATAGGACTTCTTCCAAGATATGTGCCACTCTAGGGTACCAACAAAGTCAAACTGATTAGGACATTTTGTGATCAGTTTGTTTAAAGTATATTAAGCAAAAAATAACTTTTCATCATCTTCTCATTTCTAATTTGGCATTTCAAGATACAGTATATACTGCAAATATACATTTAAATTGTAACCGCTGACAATTATTTAACTGTGTGCTTGCGTTTTCCATAAAACAGCTTCAATATGTGCACAAAGTATAGGTAATAAAACACACAAATTTTGACATTAGCATGATGACTTTTGAAGGAAAACCATGTATTAGAAACTATTCTATAGAGTTTTCATAAATTAATCATTATATACCTTTTGAGGTTTCTTGATATATTTTGTAATCAGATTTTTAAAATGTTTTTGGATTTTTACTGCCACTTCACAGATCAACAATCCCCAACTTGGTCACTTTCAGAATAAGTCTTTTAACTTTTTTCCTGTGTCCATTAATACATTTTCCGGGTTTCACTACTCATCTGAAAGAGATGGCATCAGGTTGGGTGGCACTTTTAAACTGTAGTTAGTATGAGTGAGTGTCAGTGTGGCAAGCACTAGACTGGCATTTCTTTCTGTCTCTTTTTTTGTCTTCTGTCCCAAGCCTGTAAATCTCTTTTGTAAATGGGTGGCTTGGATAAAGGGCAGATACTAACAATTTTCAAGGCTATTTAAAACAATACTAAAAGATATTTGTGTATGTGTGTTGTAGTGCCCCATGTTGTAAGTGTTAGATCCATTGAAGAAGTCAACTTAAAGAAAATGTACATTTTGCAGGTTTGTTTGAAGTGTTTTACATTATAACCACATTATTAATTGGTGCGTGAATATAATTTTTTCAAGGGGATGACCTTTACTATTGTCAAAAAAGACAAACAGGGCAACAGTAGGAATATGAAAGTTATTGTCTGAGTTTAGGAGACAAAGGATACTTGTAAGGAAGTTCATGCCAGTGCTATCGGTGTACATTCTGAAATTTATAAAACTGCTGATATTATTTCACAAAGATGTTACTGGCCTGGTTTTATTCTGACATTAAAATGGCTACGTTTTCTGATAATTCAGAACAGATTCAATTAAATGTTTTAATATCTCAGTTGCTGTTTTTCGGACTCTTTACTTGACTTGTCATACAAATGTGTATCAGTGGATATTTGGTACTTCATTTGACAAATAATATTAATTTTTCCAAGTCTCATATATTTCAGATAGATAGATAGAACTTTATTTGTCCTCTAAGGAAAAATATGCTTTTTTTTTTTAACAGAGGCTGAATGAATAAATAAATTAATATTAGTATATAATGAAGAAAACAGCCAATCCAATAAAAATTTTAGCTGTCTAATGTCCATTCTGCAAGCAAGAGTTGGGGCTCACAACTCTGAGGCAAAAGCTCAGCTGTAGAAGTGAGTTTCCCTTTGAATGGAGAGGACAATGGGACACAGTAGACTTGAAAGTGATGTAGACTTTCATCAATCTTTTACCATGGATTTCAGATAATAATACTTATCCAGGGTTCATTTTGAAAGCAGCAAACAGATGCAGACACATAGTGGAGAAGATTATATAGAAAACTATACCTACGACCTTTTAAAATCAATTTTGCATAATTTTACCTCTCCGGTGTTCATTTTGTAATCAGCAGTCAGAGGGCACACATTTTACGGCTCTGCAGCAGACCTGGAAATGAAAGTCACTAGTGGATGAGACATGAGTTTTCATTCCAATAGTTTTAATGACTCACATGGCGGAGGTGAAATTTGAGTTCAACAACAAAGCCTTTCCTGTGGATTTTTTTCCCTTTTTTATCCCCAGGAAAAACCACCTGTGTAAATGTTTAAGAGCAAGCTATCACTTATAGCATGACAATGGATTGCTACATTTATTTTAACGAGCTGTCTTTTAAATGTCTTTGTAAAGTGTTATTGGGTGTAGAGCAATGTATTATTATTACTGATATTTTACTAAATCTTACTATCCATCAATGGCGTAGCTAGGGTCGGGCGGAGGGGGCGGTCCGCCAGGGGTGGCACAATTTTTGGGGGCGGTATTATTGGCCAAAAGGCTCAGTGCAATTCGTGTGTAAGCAGCAGGGTTCGGAAAAAAATATTAATTCTCTGATTTTTATCCACACATGGTTCAAAAATAATTTTCAGACTGTCATTCTGTGACGGCATCGGACACAGCAGTTGAAATTTATGAGGCCATAACAAAAATAAACATAAACATTACACCGATAATAATTTCTAGGAAGATAAATAACTAATTTATAATTTCGTTTCGTTATCAATCCGAATGCGTTCTTGCACTGCACAGAAAACATCCCCACCTATCACTTGTACACTACACTGGTCTTCGCAGCGTAATTATATTAAACTAATAACTAGAACACGGTTTATGAGTGCGTCTATACTATATTCTTGTCTAGTTTAAGCTTATAAATAATTATATATGAAAAATTATTGCTGTTTTTAATTTCCTATTTAAATAAATTAACATATTCAGATATGTCGGAGGACGGTAAATTGAAGCACCACCCCGCCCCGAGCGGCATGAAGTCCAGCTACGCCACTGCTATCCATGTTTCTTTGTTGATGAGCCCCGTTGAAGAATTTTATGGTAACAGAACTGTAAACACGCCAAAACGACCGAAAATACAACTGACGACTGGTATTTTTCGATATCATTTTAACAAAGTATTCTGTCCACCCTCAATCACAGAGCACCCCGGTAAAACGTCAACAGCGTTTAATATACCTGCAGCCTTAACGCAGACATCGGGGGTATTTTTCGTACGTGGATTACTCGTTTAGCTGGATGTAATAGTTGACGATTTGGCCTGATCCTGAATCTGTCGGTTTTTTGAAACTCTTGCTGGATGTGTTGTCATAGCAGCACATCCAAATCCGTTCTATGTAAACAAGGATTTGCTCACACACTTAATAAGTGTCCATGCATGGAATTCATTCAGTTATAGCTTCGCCGTTCATGAATGAGCGACCAATTGCTATCGCATGCATAAATTATAAGAAGAGAATTTCATATAGAGAGGGTTTTGCGCGATCGGCATATGAGGGGCCAAACAGGCCATAAATCATATATTTCTGTGTGTAATCTATTGGTTTACGTGTGAACACTATTGGTTTATGAATATTTACTATCGGTTTGCGTGCATACTTTATTGGTTTGCGTGCGTACAATACTGGTTTCATTCTTATGAACTATATTGGTTCGTGTCCGTATATTATCGGTTTGTGTGTGAACTATATCCGTTTGTATATGCATAGCACTGGTTTGCATATGAACTATATTGATTTGCGTGTGTATATCACTGGTTCCAGTACGATTTGTTATTGGTTTGTGAGTGAACTGCATTGGTTTACGCTTGCATGTTATCGGTTTGCATATGAATTATATTGGCTTGTGTTCTGTGACGGTCTAACAATGGATTTGCGTATGCACTATATTGGTTTCATGCATGTCTTATATTGGTTTCATGTGGGTAACCTGTCGATTTTGCGCTTGAACTCTATTGGTTGTATGCGTGCACTATGTCGGTTTCGCGTATGAAACATATTGGTTATGCGTGCGCACCCTATCGCAACTCTGTGTATGAACTATGTCGGTTCTGCGTGTGAACTCTATTGGTTGTTCACGTGATCTTCAGAGGAAATGGGGGGCAAGAAACAGGACCTCAGGGGCCGGTAGAGTCATGGAGTGTAAAGACAAGTGTCTAGGAGACGCATCTGCATTTAAACGGCACTGTATTTTTTTTTCCGAACAATACGTCTGCAAAAGGACTTGGTGGTAATTATTACTGTTTAACAGAATCTACCCTTGAGTTTGTAATGAACACAAGGCTGAAGTTAGAATGCGTATTGGGCCGTCTTCTTATTTGCTTCCTGGATCATGTTTGCTCGCACCCAGCCATACGTTTTCACACAACTTTTGAAACCAGTTATTCATTCTGAAGGCAAAATATTCTACATTTACTAACGCCTTTATCCAACATACAACATTTAGATACTACTGGTTAGATTCGCCCAGTGCTGGACAGACAGGTGAAGTGACTTGTTTATGGTCACATAGTGTCATTATCAGGACTTGAACCCACGAACTCAGTTTAAAAGTGCAGTCTTAAACACTGCGCCACAATGCTTGCACATCTACAACATGTATATTAATTAGGATAATATAAACTTGTCCAGGACAGATTCCATTGTTAAAGTTGAGTTTAACATTTTCAACCTGTTCAAGTTTTGGTTGAAAATCTCAAATATTTATTTTTTCAAATAATGGATCAGTTTGCATTAATGTACACACTGTAGAATATTTTGCCTTGCTGTTAATATAGAAGAAGGTTTGTGAATAAGTAGCTGACTGTAAACTTATACTGGATGTAGCTAGAAGTGAATAAAAGGCAGCTGAATGTGAACCTAACTTAAAATAATTACCACCAAACCCTTTCACAAACATACTGTGACGTGCAAAAGTATTCAATCCCCATGAAAGTTGTCTTAATTTTATGCAAGACAAAATATTTGTACACATATTTATTCATTCTGTATTTTTTCTTATGCTGTAACAAAACATTTCCAAAGTCAAAATAAACTATTTTATGTAGACATTTAATTGAAGAAGAAAATCTCCAAAGTTAGTGTTTACATAAGTGTTTAAACCTCTGCAGTTGTGCTTTGGAAGCTCCAGGTTTACACCAATGACAAATTAATTACAAAGGTGGCAGACATTTGACAGTCATATTAAACATAATGAGGTGCTCCTTTCTCTCTGGATATTAAAAGCCCCCTTCGTAGGGGCCGTAGTCTTTGCTGGACAGTCACTGAAAAAATCAAGAGAGAGGAGCATTCTGCTGATGTGAGAAACAAAGTTATTGAAATGCACAAGGTAGCAGGAAATAATTATAAAAATATCAAGAGTCTGATGTCCCATTGTGCACTGCTGGATCCATCATCAGAAAGTGGAAGGTTCATCACAGCACCCTGACTCTTACTAGAACAGGCCGTCCCTCAAGACTGAACATCAAAGTTAGACATCAACGGGAGAGAGAGGAAACTAGAAATCCAAACGTCACTCTCAGATGTTTGCAATGCTTTTTGGCTGAAACTGGAGTGAAGGTGCAGGGGTCCACAATTTCAAGAGCTCTCCATTAAACAGGCCTCTACAGGAAGGTGGCAAGAAGGAACTCATTCCTTATGATGGTCCACATAAAAACACATATGGCGTGTTTCCAGTTAAATGTGGGGAGAAGGGTTTATGGTCAAATGAAACTAAAATAGAACTTTTTTTCTCAGACTTCAAAGAGGTACAGAATGTGTGGCATAAAACAAACACTGCCCATGCCACAAGAAACACCAGACCTACAGTGGAATATGGTGGTGGCAGCATCTTGCTTCGGGGATGTTTTTCATGTGCTGGGACTGAGAATCTTGTCAGAGTTGAAGGGACAATAGATGGGCACAAATACCACACAATATTGGAAGTGAACTCGTTCCAGTCTACTATGAATTTAAAGCTTTCAAGATGACAATGACCCTAAGCATTAGACCAAAGTGACACTGGGATGGCTCAAAACAGACAGGTGAATGTTTCGGAATGGCCAAGTCAAAGCCCTGATCTTAACCCTGTTGAGAATCTGGGGCACTGTTTGAAAACTGCTGTTCAGAGATACCATCCCACCAACATAGAGGGTACCTAGAAATCATGCCAAGAAGAATAGGGAAGAATCACGCCTGAGCAATGTGCAGAACTGGGGCATATTTACGTACCCCAAAAGAATAAAGGCTGTTACTGCAGCAAAAAGGTTCTTGACAAAGTATGAATATGTTGAGCTTGAATGCTTAGCAAACAATCACTTTGGAGTTTTTCTTTAGTTAAGTTATTTGGAGTTTGATAACGTTTTGTTACAACACAAGAGTTCACATTAAAAAAAACAAATGGATAAATATGTGGACAAATCTTTTGTCATGCAGAAAATTAGGATGACTTTTAAAGGGATTGAATACTTTTGCACATCACTGTATGTTTGTGAAAGGGCTTGGTGGTAATTCTTTTTACCAGTATTTTCCCTTAATTCTGAAATGATCACAGGGCTGAAGTTAGGTTCGCATTCGGCTGGCATTTTATTCACTCCCAGCTACTCCCAGTATAAGCTTGCAGTCAGCTACTTATTCACACAGCTTTTGCAAAGCAGCTTCTTATTCTATTATAACAGTGATGCAAAATATTCTACAGCGTGTACATTAATCGGCATCATTACAGACTGATCCATTATTTGAAAAATAAATATTCCACATTTTGGTCCTGCACGGGTCAAAATTGTTAAACTCTAATTTAACAAAGGAATCTGTCCTGGACAAGTTTATATATGCCAATGTCACAAAACTATGAAAATTAAGGTGGCCCAACGCCATTTAACACTTTACAGTGCCCATTAAATATCACAGTAAATCCCATTTATCTGATCTTGAAGTGGGAATACATTGTCAGTTTCACCCTGATACTCGCACTGGGCAGAGCAAAACTCCGCTGCATCTTAAAAAACGCATCTGTCTTTTCACAAAACTGTGAAAGGTAAGGTGGCCCAATATGATGTAACTGACCCATGCAGGTCCTAAATGTTAAATGTTTAGCTTTTCATAGAATGGACACGTTTAGTCAATTAATATACACGTTATAGATGTGCAAGCATTGCGGTTATGGCTTTGCACTTTCAACCCTTTGTTCGTGGGCTCAAGTTCTGAGACTGACACTGTGTGACCCTGAGCAAGTCACTTCACCTGTCTGTGCGGTGCGGGTCACCGGGCATAATACATGTAACTAGTAGTAACTAAATGTTATGTTGCATAAAGACGTCAATCGTAAATGTTGAATATTTTGCCTTTAGAATAAGTAAAATTTTGCAAATACTGTGTGAACAAGTACAGCTGCGGGTTGCAAGCAAGCATGTAGATGGGACCGAATAAGAAGACGGCCGAATACGTACCTAACTTCAGCCTTGTGTTCATTACAGACTCAAGGGTAGATTCTGTTAAATAGTAATAATTACCACCAAGTCCTTTCGCAAACGTATGGTGCGGAAAAAATATACAGTGCCGCTTAAACGCAGATGCGTCTCCTAGACATTTCTCTTTACACTCCATGACTCTACCGGCCCTTGAGTTCCTGTTTCTTGCCCCGCCCATTTCCTCTGAAGATCACGTGAACAACCAATAGAGTTCACACGCAGAACCGATATAGTTCATACACAGAGTTGCGATAGTGTGCGCACGCATAACCAATATGTTTCATACGCGAAACCGACATAGTGCACACATACAACCAATAGAGTTCAAGCGCAAAATCGACAGGTTACCCACATGAAACCAGTATAAGACGTGCATGAAACCAATATAGTGCATACGCAAATCCATTGTTAGACCGACACAGAACGCAAGCCAATATAATTCATACGCAAACCGATAACATGCAAGCGTAAACCAATGCAGTTCACTCACAAACCAATAACAAACGTACTGGAACCAGTGATATACACACGGAAATCAATATAGTTTATATGCAAACCAGTGACATACACGTACAAACGGATAATATACAGACACAAACCAATATAGTTCATATGAATGAAACCAGTATTGTACGCAGGCAAACCAATTAAGTATGCACGCAAACCGATAGTAAATATTCATAAACCAATAGTGTTCACACATAAACCAATAGATTACACACAGAAATATATGATTTATGGCCTGTTTGGCCCCTCATATCGGCAAGACCCTTTATTGTTCCCGGATGAAATTATTTTCGAAAGATACCGCTTTAGCCGGGTGGGAATATTGCACCTTAAAGATTTATTATCATCTTATATTCGAAGTCAGACTCGGCGAAGTCGGGCTCTCACAACCACACAGACAGTATGCATTGCTTTGAGGTTTTTTGCAAGCGGCACTTTTTTATATACTGTAGGCTATGCGGAAAATCTGTCTAAAAGTGTCATATTATATATGATTCTTTATGTCAACAATTCTTTAAATAGTTATATACCAATATTTACCAGTTTGAAGTATATTCTTGTACTTCACTTTAACCTGTCCCCATGTTGTCCTTGTGCTTACGTTTGATCTGGAATTATCCATCCATCCATCCATTTTCTAACCCGCTGAATCCGAATAGGGTCACGGGGGTCTGCTGGAGCCAATCCCAGCCAACACAGGGCACAAGGCAGGAACCAATCCTGGGCAGGGTGCCAACCCACCGCAGGATCTGGAATTATGACATATTAAATAATAAGTAATCTGACACATAGGAAATGAAACTCTGCTTTCAGTAAATTCAATGCACACGCGTTTAATCTGTTGGCCACTTTTTGCCAGCCATCTTTTCTGGTTTGGGCTGCTTTTGCAGTGTTACCCCTTGTGCATATTAAATCTTGAAACCCTTCGAGTAACACACGCACGCACGCACAGCTTGTGTGAAAAAATGCGCCTGTTTTTTCGTCATTTTGTTGCAGCCTATCAAAGACTTGCTGATCATGTTTTCTAGACTCAATGTACAGTATATGGGCTTTTCACTCAGCGCGGGCGCGCGCATTCATCTCGGATGATTAGATCCAGCTAGACTAATCTACTACACCGCTGCATTTCAAAAACCGACTTATCCCAGATGAGTTTCACTGGCATTAACTCATCCAAGATGAGGCATCTGATCTCGGATGATTTAAGCGACGTACGGAAAATACCCCCTAGTGGGGTATTTTTCGTACGTGGATTACTCGTTTAGCCTGTTACATGTGTTATTCAGAAATGATTTTAAAATACTGCTAATAGTTTACAAAGCCCTAATCTTGCTCTGCCCTATATTTTAGAATGCCTGTCAACTTATACTCCAAATCGTAACCTTAGGTCTTCAAATGAGGATCTTATTATAATTCCAAGAGCTAAACTTAAAAGAAGTGGTGAGGAAGCCTTCTGCCTAAAATCTGGAATACTTTACCGATAGAAATTCACCAGGCTAATACAGTAGAGCATGCCAAAAAAACAGCAAAAACCCATTATTTTAACATGGCTTTCTGATGGCTACATTTTAGTGTACCCCTGATAAAACTATATATGCATTGAATTGCCATTTTCTTCATAGCTCCTCAAGCCATACCAATCCCTACATTTGTCTGCTGTTCTTTTTTTGTTTTTTACGTGGTGGCCCACGTCCTCAAGGCACCTTGCACTCCCTACATTGATAGGTTGAAGGCCAGATGTCCACATGACATTCTTCATCAAATTCTTTCGTATGAAGCCTTAAAGCCATAAGGACTGATGTAGATAATTTATGTTAGGTAGAATGCTCAGTTGGGGCTGGGTGGTCTTGTGGCCTTGGAATCCCTGCAGATTTAGATTTTTTCACCAGTCCATCTGAAGGTTTTTTTTTACTTTTTGCATCCGCCTACCCACCGGACCTTACTTCATCCTTTGTTACTTAGTATTGCCTAATCTTATTTTTGTTTTTTATAAACTTTTCTTTCTTCATTTTGTAAAGAACTTTGAGCAACACAATTTGTATGTAAATGTGCTAAATAAATAAATGTTATTGTTGTTGTTTTTGTTATATGGCACAATAAAATGATAAAAAATATTTAGATGACAACAACTTTGTTATTAACCCAGTTTATGGTATGTATAAAATTATATGTTATTAATTGCCTTTGGAAATCACAAGAGGACAGTTTTAGGTTCCCAAAAATTCGTTCCCCTGCCACATGACACCTCACTAAAAAGAAAGTAACTGCCAGAGTTCAAGAGAGCAAAATAATATACATTTATTAGGAGTAAACTGTATGATTTACACAAGGTCAGGAGCCGATACTAGACGAGATGCAAATTATATTTTTGTGGTCATGGAATCCCAGTATGGAATCTGACATTTGGAAAATGAGTTTTGTCTCTTAGTCATTCCATTCATTCATGTTAAATTATCTACAATATGTGGAAAAGGTTATTTTACTGTTGTAATTATGATCTCCAATGAAACCAGGTTTATATTGTTTTTGTGCATAATTGCTATTAAACTCCAATAAATACACAAGAATAAAAACAATATGGGAGATATTTGCAACACATAATATTGGTCTGAGGCTACAGTAGATGTGTGTATTTAGTGAGACTTAGGTTTCTGCAGTAGGAAATATTCTAAATATAAAGATAAAGTTTCTGTGACCAATGCTAATTAAAATGATCTTACCATGCACAATATGGCCTGCCTAAGTATTTCTATCAAATCAAATCAATTAAACTTGTATCTGTTCTCTTCAACCCTAACATCTACAAATAAAATAAAATAACCACAAAGCTGCTTAAATAAATATGGCACTTTTTGCTCTGCATACAAACTTATAATTCATTAATTTAAATAGTTAAATATTTAAGAAACTGTTTAACGCTCAATTTAAATAAACGTTGCCTATTTCTATGTCAAATAATGATCTAATTATTAGCTGGTCTTTGAATGCTCTTCTAGTAGTTACACCATTGTGAAACTAAAGTATAAGTGTAAGACACAGTATGAATATTAAATGATTCACTTTGATATGACTTAAAATATTTAACAAATAGGCTTTTGGTTTTTTTTCTTGAATGATCTCCAGTAATTGTAGCTTTCTTTACATCAGTAAAAATGAAATTTTAAATTGAAAAAAATGAAACATTGTTGTGCAGCTGCTACTGGATCAACTGTTCTGTGAACACCAGAGTGTGACAATGAAAAACACACACATTTTGTTTGCATCTTCTCCTAGGCATGCTTTCACTTCTGGATTGTGCTGTAAGTTGACTGCTCTTCAACCTTCAAACCCTGTAAGAAATAAAGATAATCATTAAAAAGCTTTTCAGAAAAACAATGTCTGCAAGTATTTCTATATTGTTTAAGAAACATGTTTCTCAATATTGTCAGAAGATTATTAATGCACATCTCTCTATTAAAATAATAAAATCTTGGGAAGAGAGACGAGATGTGACTTTTTCAGAAAGATACTTTCACATCCCGCGGGAAAAGACTTTGTGCCAAGAGATTTAACCATGCCCGGGGCCGGAAATAAAAAACAAAGAGTAGATGTCAAAGCAGAATATCGTAAAGAATTCAAAAACGTTGATGCAATACACATGCAGAGCAGGTTAGAGATAATGGAAGTACGAAAATTCAAAAGTCTCAAACAAATGATTGTAAAGATTGTACAAATGGAAATTATTACTCGGTGAAATAATGGAACAGCGAAAAGGGATTGAATATATTGTTCGGATTTAAGCTTTAAGTCGGAGACTTGTAGATTGTCTAATTCGTGTTGCCATCAGGGATAAGTAGTGTTTCTTCCCAATGAAGAGGCGTATCTGTGAGAATTAAAAGATTTCTTGTTTGGTGAAAGTGAAATCCCACGAGAGAAAGTTTCAAGTCCCGAGAGACAAGACTTTATGCAAAGAAATTTGGAAAAGTCCTGCCCACATCTAAAACATTTTCAACCACACACACGGTTCAATCATTTCTCATTTGTGTGAATGCTATTGTCAGGCACAGTTTGTATGGATAGAAAGAAATGATATTCACTCACAGGCAGTTATACGTTGCTTCTCACAATATAATTCCAAACACAGAATCAAAATTCAATGCGATATTGATAAAAAGGTAAAAGCGAAAAAAGATCAAGTATATGGACATAGGTGATATGACAGAAGTATGTAGATATTGTTTGGCTTTAAACTTTAAGTTTGAGACTTGTAGATTGTCTAATTTGTGTTGCCATTAGGGAAAAGTAGTGTTTCTTCTCAATGAAGAGGCCTATCCACAAGATTTAAAAGTTTTGTTGTTTGGTGAAAGTGAAATCCACATACGCAAGCGGCAGAGATGCGAAGTTGCTGGTACGTAGAGCAGGCAGGGGGATTATCGTGCAAAGCGAGCAGGGGGAGAAGCCCCTTAGTATTTGAAAAAAGAAGATAATAAAATTTGCCTTTATCTTTGTGTTTAATTTCATTTCATGCTTTTTTTATTTCTTTTTTAAATGGTGGACCCTCAGGGTCCCACATACAAGTATGCAAGGGCTGTTTCTTTAAAAATGAAAACTGAATTTTGACTTCCCAGATTGTATCTGATAGTTTTCAATATCTTTCTGTTCAAGGACAGGTGGAATAAAACAAAGATTTAACTGGCAATGCAGAAGGATTTACAAAAGGTTAAAAAAGTAATAGCCAAACAAAAGGATGAGACACTGTATTTGAAGACAATCCACATGAGTTCAGATTTAAATAAAACCCCACTTTTCTTTGATTGTAGGATTTGTTAAGTATGCTACAGTTTTCAGCTTTAATATCTGTATCCTATTCTGATTTTTTTTTTGTTTAATTTGAAATGTTCTTTTTTGTGTCAAGTCTTGAATATTTTGTTGTCAAATATACGGCTCTCATCTATTTGTTACAATCACAATAATGAAAAATTAAAGTAGGCAAAAGTCAATATGAATATTTCTAGTTCTGAGAAAAATAAACTGACCTTAGCAGACAGTGGAAAGCTGACAGAGAAAGTCATCATCACAATCACTGTAAGAACCCAATAGGCTACTATAAGAAATAGACTTCTACATCTAGCTAAGAAATGCACTATATAATCCAAAGACACTGAGTTTACATCATACAACTTTTAACTAAGGAAGGCTAGGAGCTGTGAGGGAGCTATAGAGTCCTGAGCAAATTCCTCAGCAGGGTCAGTATATTTTTGTTTTCCTCCCACATCCCCAAAGACATACAAGTTAGTTTTATTGGTGATTTCACATTGACCCCTGGATGACAGCATGTGTAGACATGTGTATTTAAACAGATCCTGTAATAAATTTCTTTAATGGTCTTCACTTATTATTTTTACTTATTTTCGTCATACCATATTAAAGAAAATAAACAAAACTAGCCGAAGCCCGCCGTAGCATATGGCGGTGTAAGAATAGGAAAGGAAAACGGTGAGAAAGGAATTCAGTATAACAAAGGCTTAGGAAACCACCGTCGCAGTATAACGAAAATAGCAAGGAGCGAAACCAATGACAATGGTCGAGAGAGTATCTTCCTGTAGCAGGCTACGGAAAACATAGACATATATAGATAGATGCCGCATTCACTGTGTTGCCCAGTCGACATGATAAGTCAGCGTGTCCGCCCTATTGCGAGTGGTAAAAGTGCCATTTAAACTAATACAGGTAGACGTGGAAACCGGGTTTTCTGATGAAAAAACAATAACGTTTTAAACAGTATAATTTACATACAACAGATTTTGGCGAATCTTTTACATGCAATTATTTGTATCCATTTATACACTAATAATGGCAATTATTATTATTATTAAATAATTCCTCCCATATAAGTAACATTTCTCAGACTGCTTTCTTCCATCTCCGAAACATTTCTAGACTTCGTCCTGTTCTTATGCAACACAGTACTGAAGTATTGGTTAATGCCCGAGTCACCTCACGTATACATTACTGTAATGGTATTCTATCTGTCATCCCAGAAAAACGTATCCATAAACTTACAATTTATTCAAAATTCTGCTGCCAGGATAATAACCTGCTGTTCTAAATCCACTGAACATACTACACCTATTCTCTCTCAACTTCACTGGCTCCCTGTTAACTACAGAATACAATACTAAATACCGCTCTTAACATTTAAAGCTCTCCACAACCTCACT
>NC_053165.1:144300371-144329953 GCF_016835505.1 Polypterus senegalus | reverse complement strand
TCTGCCAGGGCTATGCTTTGTCTCCTGTACTTTGTAATTTTCATGGAAAGGATATTAAGGTGCAGTCACTGAGGGATGGGTGTCCAGTTCGGTAGCGATTGAATTGCATCTCAACTTTTTGCAGATGACATGGTATGTAATGTGTATGAACATTTTTATCATTTATTTAATAACTGATATAAGACATCCTAAACATTGCAGAAAGTTCAGAAGGCACCAATTTTTCCTTTCCCATAGGTCTACTGATTAGAGATAATGTCCACTTAATGCACTGATAGCCCTTATGGCAGCTGTGATGTGTTTGCTGTTTGTTGAGCTCTGGACATTTGATATTCTGCTGAATCCAGCAACTGTTTTGCTCAGCACTGTCTGGAATTATTGTTGACTGAATTATTTATATGTCAGCTCAGATGGTTTTATTAAGTTTGATTCCAGTAAGTTACCTTGCATGTTTAGTCATACAAGAGAAAGAAGTTAAGTTGAAAAAGCTGAAATGAGTGGGATGAGATGATTTTCTTTGGGGTTTTATCATGACAGAAGGAAGCATATTGTACTTGTGTGATGTATGACAAATGTTTAAAATTCTCCTTAGCCACAGTCATGTATTGCACAAACAGGTATTCCATTTCTTCAACACTGACTGATTGTTTTCAGTATAAAACAATGTCTCTTGTAGCAGTGTTTTGTCATGGGCAGGGTCCTAGGTGACCCTATCCCCCCCTTTATACTCTTTATTACATAAACCTGAACAGAATGCCCCAAATCCCAACTATAGCCCTCATATGTTTACACAGAGCAGGATAGAAGGTTTATACTTTTATTCATGCATGGATTAACAAGAGTCTAAAAAAAAGTAAGTAGAGTAAAATGGTTGTTTGAAAAGCAATACTAATACAACCTGGATCATCATGGTAGAATTTTAAGTATTTGGTATGTTCAGACTACCAGGTGGCTGTCTGCCTTAGTATGGTGAATGATCCATGGTCCAGCGTGGTCTCTTTTCCAACATGGCCTCAAGATGATGGAATGATGGAGAGATATGGTATGACTACTATCTTATCTGTATGTAATATCAGAGAAATAGCATGGACGAATAGCACTGAATTTAAACCAGTCCTATGGTGCTTAACAAACCTATTTCATAAGTGTGGGAATAGTGTATTTTCTAATTATTCAGCTCCTTAGTCCAGCCTTGAGCACAACTCAGCCTTTCGTCCTTTGGCCAAAACTTTATTTCTAGTCTTTTTATCTCTCACAGAAGTCAGTTGAGCAATCTGATTTGGTGTGACCTCATTACGCCCCAAACAAGAACTGCTTTATCTATTTTCCCATTTGTATAATTAGATATCAAATGAGAAAATACATTAACAAAAAAGGTGATCAGATTATATGTTAGATCTTCCCATCATTTCTCAGCATCTTTTGCTCTTCACTCCAAGCAAAAAAATTAGGTATCAATCACAATGGCATTTTTGAACACATTTTTATCAGCACATTTTAATGCAGAGAAGTGTTGCATACATCTAAAAACTGATTTTTTTTTTATTTGATTCAACAATTTTAAATGGTGTGCCTTTTTAAACTCTGTGTTTAATTTAGTTCAAGTCATACTTTTCAAAAAAGAAAAAGACAAAATTCAGAATATTTGCAAATGTTTACAACTTTAATCTAGATACATGTATAGATTGTGTGTCATTTACCAACTAATTAAGAAACTGATTCCTATTCCTAATTACATTCTTTTCCGTATAATATCCTTTTTATCATATTTTGTGCCAATACTGAATAACCCAAAACCTCTCCAAATGTCATAACATGCCACTTCATCTTTTAAATTTTTAAACAGGTCATTCTGAAATACAGAAATCAACTTATTTTTATTCTGACCAGTCTTATCTCACTATAGGTTTTGAAATCATTTATAAAATCTCAATTGAAACAATTAGACTATTTAAGATATAGAAGTTTGTAAGTTTGAATTGACTGGTACCACAACCAGGTTTGGTTCTTGCCTTGCACAGAGTAGAATCCTTACTCCCAAGACCTTGATGATTGTCAAATTAATTCAATAATTGATCCATTATTATTACTGATTTTTTCTGGCGCCTCAAAAAATAACATTTCACTTTGTAAACTATTGTAGATGGTGGAGCAATGCAAACCATTGCCGTAGCCTTTTCTAGAGGTTAAAGAACTGATAGATGTCATGCTGGATTTATTTCTCTGAGACAACTTCAGTTGAATGCAGCCTACTAAATAAACGCTGATACTCTAATAATTTGGTGGTCCATCTATAGAAACACTTGTAGTAGTAGTAGTAACAGATAAAAAAAATCAAGCAACAATACAGCAAGAAGGAAGTAATAAACTTACAACAAATTCATTGATAAATTAAAAAATCATTCTTGATATGTCATTTTAAAGAGGTGTGTCTTAAGAATAGTTTTATATTTTGTTATTGAACCTAGTTGATGAATATGAGCAGGGGGAGAATTCCAGAGATGTGCAGCACTGTAAGAGAAAGCTGTGGCTCCTATAGAACAAAGTTTAATGTGTGGCAGATGAAGCAGATGAAGATCTGAGAGTGCAGGAAGGAGTATAAATTTGTAAAAGATCACTAAGGGAGGATCAAGTTTGTGGAGAACTTTAAATGTTAAGAGCACTATTTTATATTGTATATTGTAGTAGACAGGGAGCCAATGAAGTTGAAAAAGAATTGGTGTAATATGCTCAGTGGACTTTGAACAAGTGCTTGCCCCAATAGCAGTATTTTGTATAACTTGCAAATGATGGATACGTTTTTTAGGGATGGGATTACAGTAGTCTATACGTGAGGTAAGTAAGACATTAAACAAAACTTCAGTACTATGTTTTGTCAAAACTGGATGAAGTCTAGACATATTTTGAAATGAAGAAAAAGACACTCAAGAAACATTATTTATTTGAGATGAAAAAGAAAGGGTACGATCTAGAATGACACCCAGACGCTTGACCTGGGAAGAGATATTTATAAATGTATTGTTCTATCTCTGGGTATGTCAGAGGACTGGGACTATGTGAAGTGGGTTTTAGCCTCACTTGGGGAGGCAAAGAGGGAGGGTGGGGGTTAAGGGGAGAGAAAGAGAGCAGGCTTGATCTATACCTAATCTATCCTCTCAATCTTTATAATTATAACTATCAACGTAATAATAAGCTGCATGGCAACAACTCTTGGGGAATAGGAAATTAAGACCAAACTATTCTCACTTCCAGTTAAGACTATAAAATGACATCAAAAACTCAGAATCAGTGTCTCCATGATGGGACAGTTAACTTGTAAGCTGGAATGTTAAAGGCCTGAATCACGAATTAAAGAGAAAGAAAGTACTTTCTCACCTAACAGGTCTAAATGCTAAAATAGTATTTTTACAGGAAACCCACTTACTAAGTAAGGATCAGTTCCGGCTGCAAAAAGACTGGACTGGCCAAATGTTCCATTCTAGTTTTACAAAGAAAACTAGAGGGTGGGAATTCTCATACATAGAACAGTACCATTTGTAGCATCAGATGTAGTATTGGATCCTGAAGGGAGATATGTAATGGTCATGGGAGACTTATCTAACTGTAAAATGATTTTGATAAATGTTTATGCACCTAATGTTGATGATAAGGAATTTATAAAAAATTTATTTGCATCCATTCCCAATCTGAACACTCATAAACTTATAATGGCTGGGGACTTTAATTGTGTTCTAAATCCACTTTTAGATAGACTTCCTCCACAGGGGAACGAACTAACACGCAAAGATAATTACAAAGTTTATAACTGATCACAACTTATCAGATCCCTGGAGGTTTTTAAACCCAAATTCAAGAACATATTCTTTCTACTCACCAGTACATCATTGCTACTCAAGGATTGATTACTTCTTTATAGATAATAACTTCTTGCCTAAGATTAAATCTTGTAAATACGATGCTATTGTTATTTCAGACCATGCACCTATGATCTTGGAGCTGAAATTACTAAGCCCCATACACTCACCCCAGATGGCGCTCAACCGCTTCTATTAGCTGACGAGAATTGTACTGAATTTATATCCAAACAAATCGAATTCTTTCTAGAGACAAATACATCCCCTGAGATCTCTGCAGGAATACTCTGGGAAACTCTTAAGGCCTTCTTAAGAGGACAGATTATCTCATATCTTTCCCACAGAAATAAATCCGAAGCCAAGAAAGTAGCAGAGATAAAAAGCGAAATTACTAAAATAGATGAAGAACATGCCAGACTACCAAGCGAGACTCTACATAGAGGAGGCAGGCTCTACATTCAGAATTAAACCTCTTGACAACTAAAGAAACTGAACAACTAATTTACAAATCCAGACATCATTATTATGAACATGGAGAGAAAGCTAATAAGCTTTTAGCTCAACAAATTCACAAGCAAGAAGTGCAACGCAATCTCGTAATTACTAACACGAATGGAGATAAAATCATCGAACACAAAAATATAATGCACACTTTCAGAGACTACTATAAATCCCTATATACTACTGAGTTTAAAGAAGACAATATACAATCTAATGCATTTCTGGATACATTACAGATACCACAAATTGACGCTTTAGTGTGGAGGAACTCGATAAACCTCTGTCATTATCAGAATTACTAGATGCTATAAAGTCACTCCAAGGTGGAAAAGCAGCAGGCCCTGATGGCTACCCTGCAGAAATTTACAAGAAATTCTCGCTCAGCTAGCTCCCTCCTATTAGCAACATTTACAGAAGCCAGAGATAACCAATCTCTTCCACAAACCTTTCGCCAAGCACTAATCACTGTCTTTCCAAAACAAAATAAGGACTTATTACAATGTGCATCATACAGACCAATTTCACTTCTGAATAACGACGTTAAAATACTCTCTAAAATCATAGCTAGAAGGATGGAGAAAGTGCTCCCCTCGTAATATCACAAGACCAAACTGGATTTATTAGGGGCCGACACTTATCTTCAAATCTTCGCCTGTTTAATGTAATATACTCACCAACTAAATCAAACACCCCAGAAATATTATTATCATTGGATGCAGAAAAAGCATTCGACATGATTGAATGGAAATACCTTTTTACTACATTGGAGAAGTTTGGGTTTGGCCCGAACATTTGTGCATGGATTAAATTACTGTATACTAACCCAGAAGCTTCAGTTTGCATCAATAACATTTGCTCAGACTACTTTAAACTAGAGCGTGGCACAAGACAAGGATGCTCCTTGTCACCACTGCTGTTTGCAATTGCCATTGAACCACTGGCAATACATTGTCGAAATACTGATCAGATAAAGGGGATTAGCAGAGAAGGACTGGAACAGAAAATCTCATTATATGCAGATGACATGGTACTGTATATATCGGACCCAGAAAATTCTGTGCCTGCAGTCTTAGCAGCACTCACAGAATTTCAAAAGATCTCTGGTCTCAGAATTAATCTGAATAAAAGTGTACTCTTTCCAGTGAATTCTCAAGCATATAATATTAGATTAGACACCCTACCTTTTATCATTGCAGAACAGTTTAAATACCTCGGGGTAAACATCACAAGTAAACATAAAGCTCTTTATCAACAAAATTTGCGTCTGCATGGAAAAAATTAAACAAGACTTGCATAGATGGTCAACCCTTCATCTCACACTAGCTGGAAGAATTAACACTGTTAAGATGAATATTCTTCCTAAGCTCCTTTTTTTATTTCAAAACATACCAATATACATTAATAAATCATTCTTTAAGCAATTAGATTCAACAATAACCTCATTTATTTGGAATTCAAAACATCCACGCATCAAAAGAGCGACCCTACAAAGACAAAAGGCAGAAGGTGGCATGGCTCTACCTAACTTCCAGTTTTATTACTGGGCAGCAAATATACAGGCGATAAGAACCTGGACACAAATAGAAGAACATACACAGGCTTGGACCGCAATAGAAGTAAAATCCTGCAGTACTTCTTTGTATTCCTTGCTCTGTGCTCCAATAAACACACGCTATCGGCAATACACTAATAACCCAATTGTGCTCCACTCACTTAGAATCTGGAACCAATGTAGAAAGCATTTTAAGACGGAGAAGCTTCTATCTGTGGCACCTCTGCAAGAGAACCACCTCTTTCAACCTTCACAAACATATGCAGTTTTAATATCTGGAAAAATTTGGAATTAACTTGCTTAGAGATCTTTATATAGACAACGTCTTTGCATCCTATGAACAATTACATTCCAAATTTAACATTCCAGCTACACATTTCTTTCACTATCTTCAAATCAGGAACTTTGTTAAACAGAACCTTCCAGATTTTCCTCATCTTGCACCCTCATCCATGCTGGAAAAATATTGCTCAATTTCAAGGAGTTAGACTCCATCTCTACAATATATAAAATCCTTTTACAATCCCTTCCTTTCAAAGATCCAAGAGGACACTGGGAAAAAGATCTCTCAATTAATATATCAGAAAAGGAGTGGAAAGTAGCAATGCAGAGAATTCACTCAAGCTCCATATGCGCAAAGCATACAATTATACAACTCAAAATTATATATCGAGCACATCTGTCTCGCTAAAACTCTCAAAATGTTTCCAGGGCATGATCCAACCTGCAACGTTGCAACCAAGCCCCAGCCTCACTAGGTCACATGTTCTGGGCCTGCACCAAATTAACATTATTCTGGACAAAAATTTTTAATTACCTCTCAGACAGCCTTGGACTCACAATCCCTCCTAACCCATTAACAGCTGTGTTTGGGGTTCTTCCAGAGGGCTTAAAGTGGAGAAAGACAAACAAATTGTGATTGCATTCACTACACTGTTGGCACGCAGACTTATTCTGATAAACTGGAAGAACCCAAACTCTCCTCTTTTAAGTCAGTGGGAAACTGATGTGTTATATTATTTGAAATTGGAAAAAATCAAATACTCAGTTAGAGGATCTGTACAGACCTTTTTCAAAACATGGCAGGATCTAATCAGTAAAATTTTAAAATAAGTTCATAAAGCACAGAGAATTTTTTAATTTAGGTATTTTACAAGCCTTAAATTTTACGTTATTTGGCTTGCTCTCTCTCTCAGGGTGGGGATCGATCTGTTCTTAACTCTATTTTTCTTTTTGTAAAATCTTGATTGCTTTGTATGGATTGTAATAAAATTAATAAAAAAAAAAATTGGAGAGTTGTTAGCCATAGCAAGTACAGATTTAGTACCAACAAGGAGTAATTCTGTTTTATTACTGTTTAACTGAAGAAAATTATGAGTCATACATAACTTTATGTCCTGTAGACATGCAGTAAGAATATTAGGAGGAAGAACAGAGGTAGATTCAGTGGATAAATAAAGTTGCAAATCATCAGTATAACAATGAAATTGAATACCATGATGCTGAAATGTATTACCTATAGGAAAAATGTAAATGAGGAAAAGAAGTTGCCCTAGCACCGAGCCCTGTGGAACTCTTTGTTTAGCCACCGTACTGCCCGACCTAAAGCCCTTCGTCTGAACAAACTGTCTTCTATATGTAAGATAAAAGAAAAACCATTGATACACAAGGCCACAAACTCCAAAACTAGCTAAACGTTCCAAAATTATTTGATGGGATATAGTTTCAAATGGCTAAACAAAGATCCAGAAGTATAAGAATTGTTAAAAGTCCCATGTCAGCTGCCTGGAGAAGATCATTTGTAGTTTTGTCCAATACAGTTTCAGTACTATGTTTCAGATGAAAGCCAGATTGAAACTGTTCAACTGGTTATTTTTTGAAATATGGGACTGAAGTCGAGAAGCAGCCATCTTTTCAAAAAATTTTGTTATAAATGGAAGATTAGAAGGGCGGCACAGTGGGTAGCGCTGCTGCTTCGCAGTTAGGAGACCTGGGTTCGTTCCCGGGTCCTCTCTGTGTGGAGTTTGCATGTTCTCCTCATGTCTGTGTGGGTTTCCTCTGGGTACTCCAGTTTTCTCCCTCAGTCCAAGACATGCATGTTAGGTGCATTGCATCCTAACTTGTCCCTAGTGTGTGCTTGGTGTGTGGGTGTGTGTGTGTGCGCCCTGTGGTGGGCTGGGATTGGCTCCAGCAGAACCCTGTGACCCTGTAGTTAGGATGTAGTGGGTTGGATAATTGATGGATGGATTTACTGGTGATAAAAAAGTTGTTTTTGTATTGCACGGTACCATTCCTGGCTGTGGCTTTATTATTCTATGGAACACCAGGTTTATTTCTGTTTCCCTTTTAACCATTGGTGTTACTTCCTTAGAAACCTTCATCTTTTAATGCCACATAAATGAAACACAACTCCCATGGTCTTTCCTGAGTCATAGAATTTAGTCCTAATGGTGAAGATATGATAGATTATTTTACTACTTCACACAGGCAGAAGTCAGAAAATGCTTGATCAGCTGTGGTTCTGCACAAGTCTCATATCTCACGGTAATAAAAACCACAGTAATAAAATGTCTGAGATGCTTGTCTCAGGTGTCATGCAGACCCGCTTCTCTAATGGGGAAAAGGTCTCTAAAGCAGTGGCTCTCCAACTCTGCACTGCCTCATCTCAAAGATGCATCACAAGAAGTAGAGAGCGAAAATAATTTCACACTAGAAGTGTCAGAGCCAATGTCAATGTTGTGTTTTAAAGCTTAAATTATTTAATCAGTGTGCAAGTTACACACCTTGACTTTCCTAACTTGCTAAACTTTAAATGAACTTGTTTTTGTAACTCTGGAATTGTATTTGGAACATGCAATTGTTAATATTTATCTTTGTTTTTTACCACCACAAGTGACACAATTAACTTTGGTACCCAGGTGTGAATTACCATCTGTCTATTCTGGCTCTCACTTGACTACATTTGCATGTCCTTTTCAACTCCTTTTTAACAGCATCTTGTTATCGACATTAATGAACATTGTTTCCCAAATATGAATTGCTGCCTGTATTTCAGCTGACCACTTTGAAACAATCATAAAAAAATCTGAACTTATAATCACTCACATTGTATCAGTATGCGTGATGAAGAAAAAGACAAATCTGAAAACTGTTGGCACTTCAGTTATTTCAGTTAGATAAAAAAAGAATTTAAAATAATTTGAAATTGTATCACAATGATTTTTACATAGGCGGGAGTACAAGATACAGAGCGAGCATTAATGTGACATCGGGAAGGGAGAACATGCGAAGTGGTACATACTGGATAGAGCAAATAAGCCACAAGTGAAAAGCACACTGATGGATGGCAGCGAACTTGCAGAATTTTCACAGACACAGCAGATCTGACAATGAATGCAAATGTGAGAATAAATGGTGGGATTTCTTTGTGAAAAAGGAAGAGCTAATGCAAGATGGTACATGACCGTAAATGAGGCTCTTTTCAGAAACAATAAATATGATTTGAGTATAGCTATATTGAAATGCTGCCACAAGTATTGAATTAAACACACTCAAACACACATTCACACATTTGATGGTAGATGTGTACACACATAAAAAGTGACAGTTTATTCTTGTATTTGCATACATTGCCAGGTCTGCTCCATTCAGAATGTGCCGTCTTACATTTTCTTTACCCCATATGTAAAATTGATGTTGGTTGCACACTTCTTATAGGGACAGCTTTGCTGCTATATTAGACACTTGCCAACTTTGTTTAGAACTAAATCATGCATTATATGTAGGGGCAGAAATGCCCATTAATGGGAAAGGGATCAACATTATATATTCAGTGGGCTGTCCCGTCCAACATGACTGCTGTAGGTGTGTGATGTTATGTTAGCCAAACAAGGTCACCAGTGAACCCAGCAAATCTGCTAAAATTTTCACTGATCAATATTAGTGAGGATACAAATTTCTTAGTTTCTTTATGCTATGTAAACCAATCAGAAAAGTTCATTGCTTCTTTAACTTATGAGAGACTAGCAAAATACCCGCGCTTCGCAGCGGAGAAGTAGTGTGTTAAAGAAGCAATGAAAAGAAAAGGAAACATTTTGAAAATAACGTAACCTGATTGTCAATGTAATTGTTTTGTCACTGTTGTGAGTGATGAGTGTTGTTGTCATATATATATATATATATATATATATATATATTTACACACACACATAAACATATATATATATACATATCTATACATATACACATATATACATACATATATATCTACATATATACACACACATATATACACACATATACATATATACACACACAGCTATTTCGTATCAGTGCAATACGCTGTTTGTTAAAACGGTTGACTCCCGCTCTTACGTGCAATAACAAATCAAATCATTCAGTTGTCTTTGCTCATATGTCATTTTAGAGCTGGACGCCTGGCATCTTTTTTTGGCCACAAGTTCGTTTCTGTTTGGTGTGAGGTTCTGTGTTGTGGAGATTCTCAGGATGGATTGCAGGTGCTCATCAGTGAGGCGACTCCTGTGTGCTGTTTTGTTAGTCTTTATCACTGAGAAGAGCTTCTCACACAGATATGTGCTACCAAACATGCACAAGGTTCGAGCCGCATGTAGACGGACTTTTTTTGTTCTTCAAAGTCACCAAAGCGCCGTGCAAACTCAGTGCGCAATAACTCTAGTAAGCGGTAAGTGTTCGGCAAGGCAGCTGAAGCGCTGCATTATGGGATCTGTAGTTTATTGTGTTACCAGCGCTTCATATACCCGGCTTTAATAACAATAATACAGTATATAAAATGATCTCATGGGCGGATATAATTACACGCCTGGCGGATGTGGCCCATGCCCTTGAGTTTGACACATATGGACTAAATAGAACTTGAAAAGATATATTTTTCAAATGTGATCGCTAATTCAGATAGAGTTGACGCGCACTACAGCCTGCATGCCTCAATGAGTCATCTTCCCCTCGCTCTTACTTTTTTACCGTTCATCTAATGAATGCACTGAGTATGGCTTTACCAAAACAATCATTGATGGCGAATAAAGTATCCATTATTCGAGTATGTAGAGCAGGATATATATATATACATATATATATACCCGCAGATCATAGCGAGAAGTAGTGTGTTAAAAAGGTAGAAAAAGAAAAGGAACATTTTAAAAATAACGTAACATGACTGTCAATATACAGTATTTGTTTTGTGAGTGTTACTGAGTGTTGCTGTCATCAAGGATTTGATTATCATTATTTCTTTCAATCAGGTTCGTATTTGTAGGATGTGTTGTGTTCAAGTTACATTCCGTGTTTGTCAATCGCTGTAAAGATGACAGGTTTCATTCATCGATTCGTTTCTTACTGCATCAATAAACAGCTCGTCTTCTTCTTTATCTGAGACCTGACACACTGCATGCACGGGTTTTTTTTACACTGTCTTCCTTTAGCGGGACATTGACTTTTTCCACCGTGTGCTTTGTTTCCACAGTAGCTGCATTTATGAATATGCTTATCAGGCGCTTCATATTTTTGCTGCCTTTTCAATTGTGTAATTCGGTTTTGTTCAGCTCTTTGGAACTGTTGCTTTTATCTGTGCACCGCGTCAGTTCACGTGAGCCACTTGGTGTACTTGCATCGAAGGTTACCAGCTGTGCTGGTGCCATCTCAAGTGCTATGTCCATAGCTTTATTTAATGTTACCTTAGTCCTGGCACTTAAACTTTCTCGCTAGTTTCGCTGAGTTTGTGTCAAACACCACCCTGACCATCTCATCTTCCTCTCATAAGCACAGTCCTTCACCCGTGAATATTTACCCGCGGCAGTTTGCTATTGGATTGCCGCTGACGGACGGCCTTATATGGGCAGGCACTAAATTACAAACGCCAGCGGCAGCCTGTCTATGAACTTAATTTAAAGTGTAGGTTTACATCGTGCTTTGTTTCAGTAGCAGAACTCATGAATATGGTTGTATATGTCACTCGCCGCTTCTTATTGTTTGCTGCCTTCTCAATTATATAATGCATGTTTTCTTGAGCGCTTTTTTGAGGTCTTCCTGGTTTTCTATGTACTGTGTGATTACGTGGGAGGCGTGATGATGTCACACGAAACTCCACTGGCGTTGAAGCTCATCTCCATTACAGTAAATGGAGAAAAACTGCTTCCAGTTATGACCATTACGCGTAGAATTTCGATATAAAACCTGCCCAACTTTTGTAAGGAAGCTGTAAGGAATGAACCTGCCAAATTTCAGCCTTCCACCCACACGGGAAGTTGGAGAATTAGTGATGAGTCAGTGAGTGAGTCAGTGAGTGAGTCAGTGAGTGAGTGAGTGAGGGCTTTGCCTTTTATTAGTATAGATTAGTTACCATGAGGAGCACTGATATGGGCTGATTCATTTACCTGGTCAGAGAATTATGATTTTACCACCCAGGTGATACCCAATCTTATAAACATTGGGTTTTCTGGCCTCATCCCATCTTATAAGTATATTTGCTTTCTCTTGTATTCAAACAGTATATGGGAGTACAGGTCATTGGTGCCTAACATGTGCTTTACTGTTCACATATCCAAAGGTATCCTTTCTGTAACAAGTATTTCAATACTCGTAGTCATCGGTAGCTGTCATATTCTTAGTTCTTTGCCCGCCTGTCCAGTCCTACAATATGATAATACTGACTGGGTATTTAAATCAGCATAAGAATGCCATTGAATCCATTTAAATTGTTTATTTTTCCTGCTTGTATGAAAATTTCAACTTGTGTACTTGAAACTCAGGAATGATCAGTTTACCCATAAATGGCATGTGACTAGCAATCTAAAGTCTCCCTGAACAACCTCAGTTTGCTTGAATTCATTAAAGTTGTTTTATTGTATGTTTTGGTTTTCATTAAAGGATGATGCTCCAACTATATAGCTGAATTTAATGGTATGTCACCTCAGAAACCATGATAGTGTTTTATATTTTAACAGCATCTTCACCAGGAACAGTTTTCACCTTGACAACAGAAAGTCTAGCTGGAACGATCATCGGTTCATTTCTAGGGGGCGTTCTTGTATCAGTGATTGCATTTCTTATTGGAAATAGCATCAGGTGAGTGCAACAAATGATCATCTTACTTCTGTTCCTTTATCCCAGATTAATTGCATGTCTGAAAATGACATGAGACATTTGATTTTACAGGTAACCTAAGTTTGAAAATAATAATTTACAGTATGTAAGTTTATTAATTTATTTAAGATGCAAAAGTCCTTCATAATAGGAAGGTTGTGCTGTTATTCTTCTCCTGTTGTGTTTACTGGCAGACTTCACAATTCATCCAGTTAAAATCACACATGTTGAAGTTCATTTGTTAACTGTGCCAAGTGAAATGGCCAATCTGCAAGGGTAATGACAGTGTGTTTATTTCTCCAGGAGGGGACAACTTTGCGGAAAAGTTCCAGATGTTAAAGCAGACATTAATGGTATGTATCCCTCCCTTATGGTTTATCATCTCCACATTCTAATACTGCATACTGATGAGTTATGCAACCTGTTGTTATGCCTAACCATGCGTTTAGTTGTCAAGTTGATGCCAATGTTTCCTTCCACTTTACAGACTTATCAGGCTTTTCAGTCTGTTTGTTAAAGACTAAGGCTTAACTTTCATTGCCATAACACCACAACCCTGAGTTGACTGTGTAACACATGTGCTGAATATTGAAACTGTAAGGGTTTCCATAGTGGCACTTCTAACACAGTTTAATATCAAGGTGGACAAATATATAAAACAGCATATTTTTAAGAGAAAAAAGCACAGGTGATGCAAGAAGAATGATCAATATAATCAAGAAACATATTTGCATTTGGGTGGCACGGTGGCACTGTGGTAGCGCTGCTGCCTTGCAGTTAAACCTGGTTTCGCTTCCCAGCTTCTCCATGTGTGGTTTGCATGTTCTCTCCGTATATGCGTGGGTTTCCTGCAGGTACTCTGGTTTCCTCCCATAGTCCATAGACATGGAGGTTATGTGCATTGGCAATCCTAAATTGTCCCTACTGTGTGCTTGTGCCCTGCAGTGGACTGGCACCCCGCCTGGGGTTTGTTTCCTGCCTTGCACCCTGTGTTGGCAGGGATTGGCTCCAACAGACCCCCGTGACCCTGTAGTTAGGATATAGCTAGATGAACGGATCTTTGCATTTACCTCAATGGGTTCTGCTCCCTGTCTACTTACATGTTCTTCTCTCATCTCTCTTGTTTAAATTCTCTCAGCCCCCTGTTTTTTTCCATTAGATCCCATCCCACCTCAGTTCCGTTCTCTATATTTCAAGGGCTTCTGGCAAGATGTAGTCAATTATGATGATTCTGAGACCTGCTGGAATCACTTCGGGTGCAAGGATGGCCCTATTACAGTTGTGGGACACAATTACCAGCATTGTTGAACTCCAGTCTACTAATAAAGCACATATGCCCCCTTTGTTATATGCAGTAGGGACCTATAGGTTACCAGCAAAAAAACATTCCACAGAGTAACTAGTTGTGGAGCGCTCTTTAAACAGATATAGCATTCCATTCCCTGGAGGTGCCTTTTCTTTCCTGTTCTAATAATATGAAAATTTGCTTTTCCAGTAACTGCATGTGCTCGCCTTCTTCACTAAGGTGCTTTCTGGTCTTCTCCAATCCTTTTCTTCCTGGTAAACAACATGGACTATGTAAGGTCCCACCATTTAAAAAACTACTGTATATTAAAAAGCACTGATGTGCTTAGCATAACTGGACTATATACCTAATTATATTTTATTTAGCATACTAAATTCTTTTTTTGAAATGAATGTCATGTGCCATCACTGTAGAATTACACTGAATTACAATACCATGTGCAGTAGCTTGTAAAAAGAGAAGAGAGATTTCAGTCAGCCATTTGTTAATATGTATAACACAGATTATTTTCCTGCTCTCACAAATCACCAATAATTAGAACAACATAATCAAATTTCTCTGTGTTCTCATGACTAACTCTGGTACTCTGGATATTGCTGCCTCATTGATTTGGAGGCTTCACTTGTTGTTATTCTGGAACGCAAAATTGTAAAATAGAATGAACAGACCTTAAAATAAATAAAATCCTGACCAGGATTTCACTGGTCTTTCTCAGGTTCAGGCATCACAACAGACAGCCTGGCTCCAAAATCAGAAGGCTGACTTTGATTCCTATAAAAGGCACAAATGGTGCTTAGGCTTTCAAAGTTCAAATACCAACATGGAATAGCTTAAAAGACAACAATGTCCTTCAACTGTAAATCTCTGTCTTAAATGTGTATTAATTAAGAGTCATGAACATAGCCAAAACTGACTGAGGCCTCCAATATAAGCTACAAAGCACATCAGGACCTTTATCGGATAGCACAGAAGAGGCTAACATCAAAGCAGCCTGATTTCCCAACTCCACAGGCAGGCTTTGGCCTATCTAGGCTCAAAATAGGGAAACTGGCTTTTAATGTTCAAAATAACTTACAAAAATATGAAAAATGCTTATCATAGAAGATGAACTGCAAAAAAAAAACTGGCTTGGATGAACAAAGCTAAAGAAGGATCTTCAAAAAAATAACAATATGAAAATCAAAAATTGTATTTTAAAAATCCATATCCTAAAACTGAAGCAAAATAATCTAGAACCACAAAAATCAGTCTTACAATAATGCACTTTAGTAGAACAGTCAATGAACTGCTGAAGGACCTTCCTGCCTCTCAGCATCAAATACATAGACTGATGGAGGTCTTTCAGTGGCAACATCAGGGTGACCCCACCTCTTGGAGTTTCACCCAATAAACATACAGACAATAACTATGAAACAAACATATTAAATACAAATATAAAGCAAAATGTGAACAAAACAATATTAACAAAAATCAGAAAATGATAAAAACACAAAATAGAAATTATACAGACAAATCAACTGAAATATTAACCAAAAAGGTAAACTTACTTAAGCCCGCAATCAAACCCTGTGTGACAAATTATAATAGTTAGCTGACAGATACAAATGTGGCTAAAGATGAAAAGAGAAATTATGGTCCTAGGGAGGCATTGTGATGGTGTATTGCCTTTGTTATGATGGAGCCCCAGTAGCGTATGCACTTCTTTTTGTCAGAAAGTACTCAATAGTAGTGTGTCAGAGGGAGGAAGAGTTTTTTGCCTTGAAACAAACAAACAAACAAAAATAACTATGAGCTAACATACTCGACAGCCATTAACCCTGTGGCGGGTGGCCCATTCAATGTATGTTCCGGGGGAGCAACCATGGGCTACTCAGTACCTCCCCCGGGACGCTTGGTGGGAGCCTCCCTGGCTGAAGAGGGTGCCTCAGTTTCCCGCAGAGCTCCAGGGCAGATGGAGTTTTCCACTGCCCTGTTGGAATCTGGGGTGGCCACCAGGGGGTGCTGCATGAGTCTCTGAGCCTGGCTGGATGAATCTTCAGCCCCGCCCAGAGGTGCAACCAGAAACAGGTGATCAAGCACCTGGAGCACTTCCGGGTGGGCTATAAGAGGGGCCAGCAACCACCACTCAGGGGCCAGAGGTCAGAAAGAGGAGGACAAAGCTTCTGGAGGAGTGGTGGTGGAAGAGAGAGAGGAGTGTTTTGGTGTTTCATTTGTGTTTTGGGACTGTGTTGTGGCAGGAGGGATTAAGGGAAAGACATACCCTCCAGCTGAAGAAAATAAATAGTTTATTTATGTTACACGTGCCTCCCGTGTCCAATCTGTGTCGGGTCGGGTGCTATATAGCGTTTTCTTACAACCCTTAAATTGTTATCACTAAATACCCAGACTATCCAAAATGCCATATAAAGGCTGGTTGTACTAGAAAATACATAGTAGCATTTTATGTTTTTTAGTCACAATTACATACTGCCACTAATATCGTCCTTAAACTCCAAGAAATAAAACAACACATATGTCAAGGAAAAGCTGAGACACTGAGTTACTGCTAAACAATGGAGGAAGAGATGCCTGCTGCTTTTATTAAGATCTTTGTGTGAAAGAACTGTTTTTCTTTGCTCATTTATTTAATTTGTCTAAAGTCAGGCAATCACGAGTCAAAAAAATCTGACTGACCACTTTTTAATTTTTTTTTTATTTAGCAGATATTTGTATAGGTCATTTCTAAATTACCGTAGAATTAAACAAGTATCTATGCAGTGTAATAGATTTCATGGTCTGGCCAGAATGAAGGAAAAATACAATATTTCAGGTTCTGTCTGTGAGATTGGCAGGAGAAGCTATCAATATGAAAAGTATGTTGGCTTGGTGCAGGGACATTTTTCCGGGTGGGTGACCAGCACAGTGGAGGGACAGGGGGAGACAATTGGACATGGCTATGGTCTCCCCTGATAGGCTAAATGGCAGAATCCCTGGGTTAGGATTCTCACAGGGACATCTGCGGGCATGCTGGGACCTATAGACCCATGGTGATGCCCTGCTGGGTTCCGTGAGGGCACCAGGGGGAGCTGCCAGGTTTCATAATCCCTACTTTTAGGGACTTATATTTGATTTGGAAGTATTTCCAGCAGACTATGCCACAGAACCAGAAATACTCCCCAGGAATCCATTTGAAAACAGCATCTTTCAGCTCTTCTAGTTATGCAGTGTGATAGGTGTGACTGATCTTCAGAATGGCAGCATGAATCACGTTCACCAGTTTTCTTGTGCTTGTCTGTACAAATTACATAGCTGCATTGTTTTGAACTTTGGTGTTTGCTCTTGTTATAAGCAGACTGGAAAATTCAAAATATAAGACATTTAAATATAATACTGTAATAGACACTGTATAACTACAAAGTAAACCTGATAAGAAACAATGGGTCCTTACATAGCCTTATACAGACTGTATGTGTGTGTATTCTGCTTCTTCTGTTTAATGCAAAATATTTTGTTTCAGATTGCTTTATTGAGTTCACAGGGAGCTTTGCATCAGTACTGTACTTTGTATCGTTAATGTGATACACATTATTTTTTTTCCATTTTGATATAACCCAATGAACATTCCTGTTTTGAATGGCATACTGTGTAAATATTTTGATAGATAGTGGGCAGGGGATTGACATGGAAAAAGGGTAGTGGTAGAGGACAAAAACACAATCTACAGTACCAAGGTCGAGAAACAGAGAAAGAAAGAGGCATGGCAGTGATGACACAGATCATTTTGTCAGAGTAAAACAAACGGCTCACTAGCAAAACGCGTGTTATGTAAATGCTGTGGATGCATCAGGAAGGCAGTAGTGAAAGACACAGAGTTGCTTGTGTGGGAATTTTTGATCTGGAAACATAAAGATTTCTCTGAGACACTTGAGGACAGTCAGACCAAAGCAGCTTGGCAGGTATGCCTTATCCTCATTGCAATGACAGAAGTTAAACAGAAGGCCAAAGCAGCTAATTAGAAATTGATGTTAGCATGTTTTCCCAACTGGAAAGTTGGACAATTTTGTTCTTAAAAAGGTGAGTTTTTGGAACGAAATCTATAGGGAATTGTTTCTCTCCAGGATTCCATTCATGACTGCAAACTGTGGGACTGTGTGGCCTTTTAAATGAGACACCATACAGACTGTGGAAGGCATGTGTTTGCAATGGCATCAGTGAATATCAGAGAGCCCTGTGGGGTGTTGTATCAGGATCATTGGTGTATCATTGGTGGCTTTAACTGACCACATTGGGGTTCAAAGCCATCTATGGCCAGAGGCCCAGTGGTACTAGAGTGTGGAAGTTAGTTGAGCAAGGGCTGTCAGATTAAGAAAGATGAGAAAAGAGAGATGATAACACTGAGGGAAAGAAGGAAGTGAAGCGGAGGTGAGGTGTTTACTCCTAGTAATATAATATATATATATGGAATATGGAATAACAATGATAACAATGGTCATTTAGGAATTTTAAATATAACTAACACAATATTTTTTTATTCAATTTTGCATTAACATATCGATCCTCTGTTACAGAGACCCCACCCAGCTCTTATGAAAATGTGCATAACATGAAAACAATGGTGAGTCTCCTTATCAGTCTTTTCACTCTACTTTTATTCTGGCATTATCACATTGGCATTTATAATTAATTGCATTTTTTCTCATTTACTTTATCTTTATTGCATAAACCAGTTTTAACATTCAGGATTACAAATTTTGTCTTTGGCAATACAATATATTTATTGTTGATTTTTTCCATTATCTACTGATACAGTCCACTCCAGAGATCACAACCTAAGCTGTTCTTTCCAGCAGCTATTACTAAATTTTCCACATCTTTAATTTTTAGGATAACGGTCCTTCTCTTCCAAGTCCCAGTACAGATCAACATTACATGGTAAGGAATTTAGCATGTGTTCTGTTTATTGTACTAAAATGATTCACAAAGTGTTTATCAAATAATGAGAAAAGAAGGTAAACTGTTTGTGAAGCTGATTACTGGAAAAATCAAAGATACAATGTGAATAATGATGACATTGTTAACAGAATACCAGGGCCACATTATGATTAGAGTAATGCTGCTTAATATTGTGTGAAGAGTAGACAATGAATTATACTTCAATTAAAGAAACTTATATGCTAAAAAGCATCATTTGTCATATACAAATGTCTGAAAATGAATACTCTAAAACAAATCTCAATAAAATTATTCTTAATAAACATTCATAAACAAATTCATTTTGAAAACATTTAATAGACATTTTCACTTTGCTAATTTTATGCGTAAATACTGATAGATTTTTAATAAAAACTTTTAATTCATCTGTCATTCAGGTTCTAGTTCATAATATACATACTTTTCAGTAAAATATTATACCTGACTTTCTGATCAACATGCAACATTTCAACATTCTCCAATATGTCTCTTGCTCTGTGTAATTTTTAGAACATTAGAACAATTCAGAAGAAAACAGGCCATTCAGTTCAACAAAGCTCATCAATCCTATTCACTTAATTCTTCCAAAATAATATCAATCTAGTTTTGAAAGTCCTTGAAGTCCTGCTGTCTTCCACACTACTTGGCCACATATTCCATGTGTTTATGGTTCTCTGTGTAAAGAAAAACATCCTAATGTTTGTACAAAGTTTACCCTTAACAAGTTTCCAACGGTCCCTGTGTTTTTGACTTTAATCATCTCTCCTCTTTATCTTATTTTACTTAAACTGAAAGGGCTCAGCTCTTTTAATCTTTCTTCATAATCCATGCTCTGCAGTCCTGAAATCAGCCAAGTTGCTCTTCTCTGGACTTGTTCTACACTGTTATGTCCTTTTTCTAGCCTGGACCAAAATTGTTCACAGTACTTCAGCTGAGGCTTTACCAGTGCACTGTATTATAAACTTACCAGTGTGCTATCTTATTTAAATTTGCAGTACTTCACATTTCTGCTTGCTAGAGAGTTGGCAATCCCAGTGTGCGACACTTTTGTCCTTTTATTAGGCTGTTCGGCCGGCAGGTACTCTGTTGGACGTGTTCAGATTTGACAGTTTTACTGGAATGTACACTCACTGGCCACTTTATTAGGTACAACTGCTTGTTAACTCAAACATCTAATCAGCCAAAACAAAGGAAGCGACTCAATGCATTTCGGCCTGTAGACCTTGTCAAGACCACCTGCTGAAGTTCAAACCGAGCATCAGAATGCGGAAGAAAGGCGACTGAAGTGACTTTGAATGTGACATGGTGTTGGCTGCTCCGAGCATTTCACAAACTGCTGATCTGCTGGGATTTTCACAAACAAGCATCTCCAGGGTTGACAGAGAGTGATGGAAAAGAAAAAGCAAATTATGTTATGTTTTTATGAAGACACGTAATTGAACAGGAGTCAATTGTAAGCAACACTGTGCAACAGCAAACAATATCAAAATGTCCGTGAATAAAAAATCTTAGGGAACTCGGGTCTTACAATCCACATGTCATCATCCAGTCATATGTTGACAGCACCCTAAAAGCATTTATTTTTTCCAAAGTATTTTTAAATAAATCACTTCTCGAAAATGTTTTCTTGAGCAAAATGTAATGAGATGAAGGAGCATTTCAATTGTAGACCCTCCATTCATCACATTTAAATTCATATCCACACCTGGAGCACCCTGAGATTATTTAGCAGCAGGCTGTAAAATTCCACATGTTAATTGACCTTCTGATTGTTAAAGCTGAGGCACAAGTCTGCTTGTAAAGTTTTCATTTGATTTTCTTTAACTTGTACTTTTTAGTTCTAAAGGACTCTTTATACATGTTTTTCTGTGTATCCCCAGAAGCTCAGTAATAACCAATAAAAAAACCTTTAACTCAGTTGGATGCCTGACCCGCAAATTAGGCAGGGAAGCGGGTCTTCAGTTAAAATGCTTGGTTAACTCTGAGTGCTTTCCATATTTATAAATGAAAGTGTTTTCCAGAAGTGATTTATGTAACAATATTTTAGTAATAATACTTGTGATTGTACAACTGGATGACATTAAATGTGGATCATGCAACACGAGAAAATGAGATTGTTCATGGACGTTTTGATATTGTTTGTTATTGTCCAGCATTGGTCACCATAGATTTTGGTTCTATCCAAAACATTTTTCTTTCTGTTCTGAAAGAAAACATTCTACTTCTTCTTCTCACGTTATTGGTTTCCACAGCGGATCATCTTTTTCCATACCTTCCTGTCCTCTACATCTTCCTCTGTGACACCAAAGACCTGCATGTCCTCTCTCGCCACATCCATAAACCTTCTCTTACGTCTTTCTCTTTTTCTCTTACCTGGCAGCTCTATCTTTAGCATCCTTCTCCCAATATACCCAGCATCTCTCCTCTGCACATGTCCAAACCAACGCAATCTTACCTCTCTCACTTTGACTCCCAACCGTCCAACCTGAGCTGACCCTCTAATGTACTCATTTCTAATCCTGAACATCCTCGTCACACCCAGTGTAAATCTTAGCATCTTTAACTCCGCTACTTCCAGTTCTGTCTCCTGCTTTCTGGTCAGTGCCATCATCTCCAACCCATATAACATAATTGGTCTCACTACCATCCTGTAGACCTCCCCTTTCACTCTTGCTGATAGCCGTCTGTCACAAAGTACTCCTGACACTCTTCTCCACCCATTCCACCCTGCCTGCACTCTCTTTTACACCTCTCTTCCACAGTCTCCATTACTCTGTACTGTTGATTCCAAGTATTTCAACTCAACCGCCTTTGCCAACTCTACTCCTTGCATCATCACTTTTCCACTGACCTCCCTCTCATTTACACACATGTATTCTGTCTTGTTCCTACTGACCTTCATTCCTCTCCTTTCTAGAGAATTTCTCCACCTCTCCAGTGTCTCCTGAACCTGCTCCATTTTCTCACTACAGATCACAATGTCATCAGCAAACATCATAGTCCAGGGGACTCCTGTCTAATCTCGTCTGTCAACCTGTCCATCACCATTGCAAATAAGGACTCAGAGCCAATCCCTGATATAATCCCACCTCCACATTGAATGCATCTGTCTCTCCTACTGCAGTCTTCATCACAGTCACACTTCCCTCGTACATATCCTGTAAAACTCTTGCATACTTCTCTGCCACTCCCATCTTCCTCATACAATACCACAGCTCCTCTCGAGACAACCTGTCATATGCTTTCTCCAGGTCCACAAAGACGCAATGTAACTCCTTCTGGCCTTCTCTATAATTCTCCATCAACATCCTCAGAGCAAACTTTGCATCTGTAGTGCTCTTCTTTGGCATGAAACAATACTGCTGCTCACTAATAATCACCCTCATTCTTAATCTAGTTTCCACTATTCTTTCCCATAACTTAATTCTGTGGCTCATCAATTTTATTCCCCTGTAGTTACTACAGTCCTGCACATTCCCCTTATTCTTAAATATCAGCACCAGTGTACTTCTTCTCCACTCCTCAGGCATCCTCTCACTGTCCAAGATTCCATTAAACAATCTGGTTAAAAACTCCACTGCCATCTCTCCTAAACAACTCCATGCTTCCACAAATATGTCTTCTTACTTCCTTCTTGCTAATACGTTGCACTTCTTGATTCACTATCTCCACATTAACCAACCATCTCTCTCTCATTCTCTTCATTCATCACCCTGTCAAAGTACTCTTTCCACCTGCTCAAAACACTCACCTCGTTTGTGAGTACATTTCCATCTTTATCCTTTATAACTCCACCCTGCTGCACATCTTTCCCAGCTTGGTCCCTTTGTCTAGTCAATCGGTACATGTCCTTTTCTCCCTCCTTATTGTCCAACCTCTCATACAACTCATCATACACCTTTTCTTTAGCCTTCGCCACCTTTCTGTTCTCCTTCCACCTTATATCCTTGTACTGTTGTCTATTTTCTGCATCTCTCTGACTATCCCACTTATTCTTTGCTATCCTCTTCCTCTGTATATTCTTCTGAACTTTCCCATTCCACCACCAGGTTTCCTTTACCTCCTTCCTCTGTCCAGATGTCACACTATGCACCCATCTTGCTGTCACCCTTACTACTTCTTCTGTAGTGGCCTAGCTGTAAGGTAACTCTTCATTGCCACCCACTGCCAGTCTTACCTCCTCCCTAAACTCAACCTTACAGTCTTCCTTTTTCAACTTCCACCATTTGATCCTTGGCTTTGCCCTCACTCTCTTCCTCTTCTTGATCTCCATCGTCATCCTACAGACCACCATCCTATGTTGCTTAACTACACTTTCACCAGCCCCCATTTTGCAGTCTTCAATCTCCTTCAGATTGACTCTTCAAAATAGGATGTAATCTACCTGTCTGCATCTTCCTCCACTCTTATACCTCACCCTATGTTCCTCCCTCTTCTTAAAATACTTATTCACCACAGCCATGTACATCCTTTTGGCGAAATCTACTATCATCTGACCTTCCTCATTCCTCCCCTTGACTCCATACCTATCCATCATCTCCTCTGTTCATCTCACCAACATGTCCATTGAAATCTGCTCTAATCACCACTTTCTGTCCCTTGAGTACACAGTTCATCACTTCATCCAACTCGGCCCAGAAATCTTCTTTCTCATCTATTGCACACCCAACTTGTGGTGCATATGTACTAACAACATTCATCAACACACCTCCAATTTCCAACTTCATAATCATTACTCTGTCTGACACTCATTTCACCTCCAAAATACTCTTGACATACTGTTCCTTCAGAGTAACCCCTACCCCATTTCTCATCCTATCCACACCATGATAGATCAATTTGAATCCACCTCTGATCCACCTGGCCCTTTCCATTTAGTCTCTTGCACGCACAATGCATCAACCTTCCTTCTCTCCATCATATCTGCAAGCTGTCTCCCCTTACCAGTCATACTGCCAACATTCAAAGTCCCTACTCTCAGTTCCACTCTTTTTACCTTCCTCCTCTCCTTCTAACTCCAGAAATGTCTCCCCCCTCTTCTTCTCCTTCTTCGGCCAAGAGTAGCCCAATATCCGCCAGAACCGTTTTGGCTAACAGTACTGGTGGCGGTCATTGTTAACCCAGTGCTTGAGCGATCTGGTTTGGAAATTTGTATTGTATGTATTCCGCATATTGATTTGGCAAAATTTTACACCGGATGCTCTTCCTGACGTAACCTTACCTATTTATCCGAGCTTGGGAGTGGCACGAAGAATCACACTGGTTTGTGAATCCCCTGTGGCTGGGTTTTCTGCAAGAAATCATTAGAGTAACACTTTTCTCATCCACAACTACAAACAATATGGGATAATTAACATACAAAAAATCTTTTGGGTGCAGTATTGCCTTAAATATACTTCCATTATGAATCACATTGATCTGGAACAGTCTGAAGAAAAATGATGGAAAGAAATGACATTAAACAAAAATAACAAGGTAAGTTTTTCCTCCCTTTTGAAATATACATTCTAACACTCTTTTTATACTTTCAAGTGTCAAAACACTCTAATCTCTTGAAAACCCTTGCCGAAATTGCTTTAGGAATACTTTAGGAATCATTAATAATGATTTTCATCTTTCACAGGGTCTGCAGCATGGAAAGCAGTCAATCTACCACTCCCTCCAAAGAAAAATGCCAGCTTAGGAAAAGATGGAGAAATGTTTATATTGGGACCGTCATTTGTGATCACTGACAGCTTATTCAGTGGCAGTTATAAGAAAAATTCAACAGTTCTATGATTTATTATTGTGTTTTAAAATATTAAAAGTCACAATTATTATATTTTTTTTCTAATGCTAAAACACACTTTTAAATCTTGGAGAATTTAATTGACTCACATACATGGTGTCTTCCTTTCCAGCTTCATGAGTTTTCATTGCCTGCACTTCTATAAACAACTGTCTATGTGTTACTAATTAATGCTTTAGTGACTAGAAAATTAAAGGCAATTTTAAAAATATGTGTTTCACATTTGGCAGAACACATTACTGCCTATATTTTAGGTGTCCGAGGGGCTTAGAAACTTTGTTTTAGGATACCTTGAAGATCATGTTTGGAATCAGTAATCTAACTACTGTTTGTGTGTGATATGCTTCTTTTTATATCAGGCCACAGAGGATACTCAGGCTCTTCTTCAAATGCCAGCTTTTAAAAATATTTTCATTTGTTTCTTACTGAAAGCTATTTTTCAATGGAAATAGATTTTCAAATATGATTTGTCTTTTGGAAATGGTTTATATCTAATCAAGAAAAATTTAAGGTTTTTATATTTTGCAGGGGGCCAGCCACATTTGAACATTAAAGATTTGTAATGCTGTTTCAACAAGTTACATACTGTATGTTTATCATCATTATCTTCATCATCTTCTTCAGAGCAAGAATCTCTTTTCAAACAGCTGTTTTGTAATATTTTTATTGATTTCAATTAGAACGATATAACTTTCATTACAGTCATGTCAAATTTAACAAATCAAATCAAAATTTGACCCTCTCCCAGACCCCCCAGAGAAAGAGGAGCAAGAAAAGAAAGGTCCTTTTCACCGAAATGGAAGCTTATTCTGAAAATTTATTGATTTGATCCTGCCATATTTAAAAAAAAACTTTTGAACAGATCTTCTAAACTGGAATTATATTTTTTTCAAGTTCATATAGTGTAAAACATAAGTTCTCCACTGAATTAAAAGTGGTGGGGTGGGATTCTTCCAGTTGAGCAAGATAAGTCTACATGCTAGTACTGTAGTAAAGGAAATTACAGTTTGTTTATCCTTCTCCACTTTAAGACCTTCAGGGAGCCCACCAAGCACAGCTGTTAATGAGTTAGGACGGATTGTGACACCAAGGCTGTCTGAAAGGCATTTAGAGATTTTGGACCACAATGATGTTAATTTGGTGCATGCTCAGAATATGTGGCCTAGTGATGCTGCTGCTCGATTGCAACGTTCACAGGTTGAATCTTGCCCAGGAAACATTTTGGACACTATTAAATGAGAGAAATCCACTCAATAAAATATTTTAAGTCAAATGACTGAATACTTTGCACATATGGAGCTCGAGTGTATTGTGTTCATGGCTGCCTTCCACTCCTTTTCTGAAATATTAAGTGACAAATCCTTTCCCCAATGTACTCTGGGGTCTTTGAAAGGAAGAGACTTTAAAATATTTTTATACATTGTAGAGATGCTGTCTAAGTCTTCTAGACTGATCAATAATTCTACTGGAATAGAACAAGGTGGAAGGTGAGGAAAGTTGGGCAGCTTCTGTTTAGCAAAGTCTCTGTTTTGAAAGTAGTGCAGGAATTGTGTTGAGGACAAGTTGTATTTGAAGCATAATTTTTCATAGGATGCAAAGCCATTATTTATGTACAAGTCTCTAAGTGTTTTAATCCCAGACACTTTCCAGGCATTGATTAGTGTTTATGTTTGAGAGGGTGGAAAAAGGTGGATGTTATGTAGAGGTGCAAAAGAGGAAAGCTTCTTTGTCTTAAAGTGCTTCCTACATTGGTTCTATATTCTGAGAGAATAAAAGGTAACTGGAGTTTTAGTGTAATGATGGTAGTTTGTATTAATTGGGGCACAGAGCAGGGATTATTTTTTATTTCTGTTTTTTTAACTCTTGCAGAATTCTTGGAATTTTATTTTTTTCAGATGATCGATTCAGAGAAATCATTGAAAAGCTGTATGACAATGCTGACGCTATAAATAATGTGGTAGTCAACACCACATAAAGAGTGGAAATGGTCATTGACTTTCACAAACAACAGTTACTACCTTGCCTCAAAGAAATTGATGATTCTGTAGTCAATGTGGAGGAAGACTTCAAATTCTGAGGAACAACTATCACAAACTCTCTCAGATGGACATTAACACCACTTCCATCACTAAGAAGGCTAGTATCTCTCTGACACAAAGACATAAGACACTAAGTTTCTCTCTGCCTAGCCTGGTACAATCCTGCTAAGCCATAAATGAAAGTGTGATCACACTCTCCATTGATGTCTGGATGGGTTCAGCAGTAATCTGCTCAAGAAATAAATTACTGCATGTCATGAGGACTATTGAGAAAATAATAGGCTGTGCTCTTCTATATTTTGCAGACCTTTATGTCCCTAATGTCTTAAACCATGTCAAAAATTACCATTGACCCTGCTCACTCAGGTCATCACTTGTTCCAAAACCTCCTTTCTGACAATACAGTACTTTAGGTTAATTAAAACTTAAACCAATGGACAGCTAAACAGTTGATTTTCTTTCCCTGAGACACATCCCTTGCAAGTCAGCAATTTAGCTTGTCTTCCTAGCTTATTTGTATGTTCTTTCATATATGAGGTTGTGAGTGTGTCTATATATAAATACAGTATATGTACATGTATATATGAACATTTGTACACACTACACACGCACACTTTGATTTACACATCATCTCCCTTATCATTGTACTACTCTGTAACTGTTTACAATGTGTGTTGTTTAACTTGTGTTATTTATGTTAATTCTATGTGATTTTGTGTTCTGCTTTAAGCAGCTTCAAAGTTAATTCCTATTCATTAAGTACTGGTGAATTAAAAGTGATTCTCATTCTGATTGACAAAGAGATTTTAAATGATGCACATTGTTTGATCACATTATTCAGATTTTGAAAATTTTTGCAGTATGTAAAACTTACCACATATACTTTTAGATCTTTACTCCCGAGGCTAAACTAGAATATTCTGGAGCATTTCTGGCTGATTACACTGATGCATTAACAACAACAACATTTATTTATATAGGACATTTATATACAACAATGTAGCTCAAAGTGCTCTACAAGATGACAAAGAGAAAGTTACAATTAAAGAAAAACAATTATAATTAGGCAATAATATTAAAAAATTAAGTAACAACCACAAAAAGGTAAGGTCAGGTGACCAGAACAAAAAACAAAATAACTCTAATTAGGCTGGAGAAAAAGACAAAATCTGCAGGGGTACCAAAGATAAAAGAATGCAAAGCCCCAACTGGGCATTCTCAGTCAGTCATTTCCCAACCCACTATATCCTAGCACAGGGTCACAGGGGCCTGTTGGAGCCAATCCCAGCCAACACAGGGCGGAAGGATGGAACAAATTCCCGAGCAGGGTGCCAGCCCACCACAGGGCACACACACACACACCCACACACCAAGAACAATTTAGGACCGCCAATTCACCTAACCTGCATGTCTTCAGACTGTGGGAGGAAAGCGGAGCACCCAGACATGGGGAGAACATGCAAACCCAAGCAGAGAGGACCCGGGAAGCAAACCTAGTTCTCCTTAGTGTGAGGCAGCAGCACTACCACTGCGCCACCGTGCCACTCCACTGGGCATTCTACGTAACATAAATTTTCTTAATTCATTTTTCTTTGTTTCCATGTTAGATAATTCAATGAAGCCGGTCTCATGGACAGCTGATACACCCACCTTCATTCCGTCATCACAGGGGGCTTCATGGTGCTTTGATCAGGTGGTGGTGGCACAGATAGTCACCAGAGAAGAAATGGAAAAACAGCTGAGAATAGTGGGGATTAGTACAGATTTGTGGATCAATGTAGAATATGATAATTCTATGCCCATACAGTATATTAGGATAAGTAAAATGTAGCTACAAAAAAGCCATAGTAAAATAACAGGTTTTTAACATTTTTTTTAAATGTTCCACAGTATGAACCTGGGGAAATTCTGTTGGTAAAGTATTTCAGATTTCAGGTGAATAACAGCAAATGGCCACCTCATCACTTTTTTTAAACTTTATAAGCAGACACCCATTTAATGATCTAAGGCTACTAATTGGAGTGCAGGGGGAGACTTTCAAAATATAGGATGGAGCAAGATTGTTTAAGGCTTTATAAACCACTAGCAAAATACCCGCGCTTCGCAGTAGTGTGTTAAAGAAGTAATGAAAAAGAAAAGGAAACATTTTGAAAATAACGTAACATGATTGTCAATGTAATTGTTTTGTCATTGTTGTGAGTGATGAGTGTTGCTGTCATATATATATATATATATTGTGATGGACAGCCGGGTCCCATGCCCGGCCGGGACGCCTCTGCTGCATATGTCCCGGGGGAGCCATCATGGACATTGCAGTACCTTTCCCGGGGCGCTTGGGGGCAGCCTCCCTGGCCGTGGATCCCACCTCAATCTTCCCCGTGGCTCCATGGGACATGGAGTCCACCACAGCAGCCCGGTTGGGAGATGGGGTGGCTGCTAGGGGGTGCTGCGGACAACCAGCCACCATGCTGGA
>NC_053165.1:144274397-144299871 GCF_016835505.1 Polypterus senegalus | reverse complement strand
GAGGAAAAGAAGTTGCCCTAGTCCTGTGGAACTCTTTGTTTAGCCACCGTACTGCCCGACCTAAAGCCCTTCGTCTGAACAAACTGTCTTCTATATGTAAGATAAAAGAAAAACCATTGATACACAAGGCCACAAACTCCAAAACTAGCTAAACGTTCCAAAATTATTTGATGGGATATAGTTTCAAATGGCTAAACAAAGATCCAGAAGTATAAGAATTGTTAAAAGTCCCATGTCAGCTGCCTGGAGAAGATCATTTGTAGTTTTGTCCAATACAGTTTCAGTACTATGTTTCAGATGAAAGCCAGATTGAAACTGTTCAACTGGTTATGTTTTTAAATATGGGACTGAAGTCGAGAAGCAGCCATCTTTTAAAAAAATTTTGTTATAAATGGAAGATTAGAAGGGCGGCACAGTGGGTAGCGCTGCTGCTTCGCAGTTAGGAGACCTGGGTTCGTTCCTGGGTCCTCTCTGTGTGCAGTTTGCATGTTCTCCTCATGTCTGTGTGGGTTTCCTCTGGGTACTCCAGTTTTCTCCCTCAGTCCGAAGACATGCATGTTAGGTGCATTGGTGATCCTAGCTTGTCCCTAGTGTGTGCTTGGTGTGTGGGTGTGTGTGTGCGCCCTGTGGTGGGCTGGGATTGGCTCCAGCAGAACCCTGTGACCCTGTAGTTAGGATGTAGTGGGTTGGATAATTGATGGATGGATTTACTGGTGGTAAAAAAGTTGTTTTTGTACAGCACGGCACCATTCCTGGCTGTGGCTTTATTATTCTATGGAACACCAGGTTTATTTCTGTTTCCCTTTTAACCATTGGTGTTACTTCCTTAGAAACCTTCATCTTTTAATGCCACATAAATGAAACACAACTCCCATGGTCTTTCCTGAGTCATAGAATTTAGTCCTAATGGTGAAGATATGATAGATTATTTTACTACTTCACACAGGCAGAAGTCAGAAAATGCTTGATCAGCTGTGGTTCTGCACAAGTCTCATATCTCACCGTAATAAAAACCACAGTAATAAAATGTCTGAGATGCTCGTCTCAGGTGTCATGCAGACCCGCTTCTCTAATGGGGAAAAGGTCTCTAAAGCAGTGGCTCTCCAACTCTGCACTGCCTCATCTCAAAGATGCATCACAAGAAGTAGAGAGCGAAAATAATTTCACACTAGAAGTGTCAGAGCCAATGTCAATGTTGTGTTTTAAAGCTTAAATTATTTAATCAGTGTGCAAGTTATACACCTTGACTTTCCTAACTTGCTAAACTTTAAATGAACTTGTTTTTGTAACTCTGGAATTGTATTTGGAACATGCGATTGTTGATATTTATCTTTGTTTTTTACCACCACAAGTGACACAATTAACTTTGGTACCCAGGTGTGAATTACCATCTGTCTATTCTGGCTCTCACTTGACTACATTTGCATATCCTTTTCAACTCCTTTTTAACAGCATCTTGTTATCGACATTAATGAACATTGTTTCCCAAATATGAATTGCTGCCTGTATTTCAGCTGACCACTTTGAAACAATCATAAAAAAATCTGAACTTATAATCACTCACATTGTATCAGTATGCATGATGAAGAAAAAGACAAATCTGAAAACTGTTGGCACTTCAGTTATTTCAGTTAGATAAAAAAAGAATTTAAAATAATTTGAAATTGTATCACAATGATTTTTACATAGGTGGGAGTACAAGATACAGAGCGAGCATTAATGTGACAGCGGGAAGGGAGAACATGCGAAGTGGTACATACTGGATAGAGCAAATAAGACACAAGTGAAAAGCACACTGATGGATGGCAGCTAACTTGCAGAATTTTCACAGACACAGCAGATCTGACAATGAATGCAAATGTGAGAATAAATGGTGGGATTTCTTTGTGAAAAAGGAAGAGCTAATGCAAGATGGTACATGACCGTAAATGAGGCTCTTTTCAGAAACAATAAATATGATTTGAGTATAGCTATATTGAAATGCTGCCACAAGTATTGAATTAAACACACCCAAACACACATTCACACATTTGATGGTAGATGTGTACACACATAAAAAGTGACAGTTTATTCTTGTATTTGCATACATTGCCAGGTCTGCTCCATTCAGAATGTGCCGTCTTACATTTTCTTTACCCCATATGTAAAATTGATGTTGGTTGCACACTTCTTATAGGGACAGCTTTGCTGCTATATTAGACACTTGCCAACTTTGTTTAGAACTAAATCATGCATTATAAGTAGGGGCAGAAATGCCCATTAATGGGAAAGGGATCAACATTATATATTCAGTGGGCTGTCCCGTCCAACATGACTGCTGTAGGTGTGTGATGTTATGTTAGCCAAACAAGGTCACCAGTGAACCCAGCAAATCTGCTAAAATTTTCACTGATCAATACTAGTGAGGATACAAATTTCTTAGTTTCTTTATGCTATGTAAACCAATCAGAAAAGTTCATTGCTTCTTTAACTTATGAGAGATTAGTTACCATGAGGAGCACTGATATGGGCTGATTCATTTACCTGGTCAGAGAATTATGATTTTACCACCCAGGTGATACCCAATCTTATAAACATTGGGTTTTCTGGCCTCATTGCCATCTTATAAGTATATTTGCTTTCTCTTGTATTCAAACAGTATATGGGAGTACAGGTCATCGGTGCCTAACATGTGCTTTACTGTTCACATATCCAAAGGTATCCTTTCTGTAACAAGTATTTCAATACTCGTAGTCATCGGTAGCTGTCATATTCTTAGTTCTTTGCCCGCCTGTCCAGTCCTACAATATGATAATACTGACTGGGTATTTAAATCAGCATAAGAATGCCATTGAATCCATTTAAATTGTTTATTTTTCCTGCTTGTATGAAAATTTCAACTTGTGTACTTGAAACTCAGGAATGATCAGTTTACCCATAAATGGCATGTGACTAGCAATCTAAAGTCTCCCTGAACAACCTCAGTTTTTGCTTGAATTCATTAAAGTTGTTTTATTGTATGTTTTGGTTTTCATTAAAGGATGATGCTCCAACTATATAGCTGAATTTAATGGTATGTCACCTCAGAGACCATGATAGTGTTTTATATTTTAACAGCATCTTCACCAGGAACAGTTTTCACCTTGACAACAGAAAGTCTAGCTGGAACGGTCATCGGTTCATTTCTAGGGGGCGTTCTTGTAACAGTGATTGCATTTCTTATTGGAAATAGCATCAGGTGAGTGCAACAAATGATCATCTTACTTCTGTTCCTTTATCCCAGATTAATTGCATGTCTGAAAATGACATGAGACATTTGATTTTACAGGTAACCTAAGTTTGAAAATAATAATTTACAGTATGTAAGTTTATTAATTTATTTAAGATGCAAAAGTCCTTCATAATAGGAAGGTTGTGCTGTTATTCTTCTCCTGTTGTGTTTACTGGCAGACTTCACAATTCATCCAGTTAAAATCACACATGTCGAAGTTCATTTGTTAACTGTGCCCAGTGAAATGGCCAATCTGCAAGGGTAATGACAGTGTGTTTATTTCTCCAGGAGGGGACAACTTTGCGGAAAAGTTCCAGATGTTAAAGCAGACATTAATGGTATGTATCCCTCCCTTATGGTTTATCATCTCCACATTCTAATACTGCATACTGATGAGTTATGCAACCTGTTGTTATGCCTAACCATGCGTTTAGTTGTCAAGTTGATGCCAATGTTTCCTTCCACTTTACAGACTTATCAGGCTTTTCAGTCTGTTTGTTAAAGACTAAGGCTTAACTTTCATTGCCATAACACCACAACCCTGAGTTGACTGTGTAACACATGTGCTGAATATTGAAACTGTAAGGGTTTCCATACTGGCACTTCCAACACAGTTTAATATCAAGGTGGACAAATATATAAAACAGCATATTTTTAAGAGAAAAAAGCACAGGTGATGCAAGAAGAATGATCAATATAATCAAGAAACATATTTGCATTTGGGTGGCACGGTGGCACTGTGGTAGCGCTGCTGCCTTGCAGTTAAACCTGGTTTCGCTTCCCAGGTTCTCCATGTGTGGTTTGCATGTTCTCTCCGTATATGCGTGGGTTTCCTGCACGTACTCTGGTTTCCTCCCATAGTCCATAGACATGGAGGTTATGTGCATTGGCAATCCTAAATTGTCCCTAGTGTGTGCTTGTGCCCTGCAGTGGACTGGCACCCCGCCTGGGGTTTGTTTCCTGCCTTGCACCCTGTGTTGGCAGGGATTGGCTCCAACAGACCCCCGTGACCCTGTAGTTAGGATATAGCTAGATGAACGGATCTTTGCATTTACCTCAATGGGTTCTGCTCCCGTCTACTTACACGTTCTTCTCTCATCTCTCTTGTTTACATTCTCTCAGCCCCTGTTTTTTCCATTAGATCCCATCCCACCTCAGTTCCGTTCTTTATATTTAAAGGGCTTCTGGCAAGATGTAGTCAATTATGATGATTCTGAGACCTGCTGGAATAACTTCGGGTGCAAGGATGGCCCTATTACAGTTGTGGGACACAAATCCCAGCATTGTTGAACTCCAGTCTACTAATAAAGCACATATGCCCCCTTTGTTATATGCAGTAGGGACCTATAGGTTCCCAGCAAAAAAACATTCCACAGAGTAACTAGTTGTGGAGCGCTCTTTAAACAGATATAGCATTCCATTCCCTGGAGGTGCCTTTTCTTTCCTGTTCTAATAATATGAAAATTTGCTTTTCCAGTAACTGCATGTGCTCGCCTTCTTCACTAAGGTGCTTTCTGGTCTTCTCCAATCCTTTTCTTCCTGGTAAACAACATGGACTATGTAAGGTCCCACCATTTAAAAAACTACTGTATATTAAAAAGCACTGATGTGCTTAGCATAACTGGACTATATACCTAATTATATTTTATTTAGCATACTAAATTCTTTTTTTGAAATGAATGTCATGTGCCATCACTGTAGAATTACACTGAATTACAATACCATGTGCAGTAGCTTGTAAAAAGAGAAGAGAGATTTCAGTCAGCCATTTGTTAATATGTATAACACAGATTATTTTAGTGCTCTCACAAATCACCAATAATTAGAACAACATAATCAAATTTCTCTGTGTTCTCATGACTAACTCTGGTACTCTGGATATTGCTGCCTCATTGATTTGGAGGCTTCACTTGTTGTTATTCTGGAACGCAAAATTGTAAAATAGAATGAACAGACCTTAAAATAAATAAAATCCTGACCAGGATTTCACTGGTCTTTCTCAGGAACAAGCCTCACCCCCAGACAGCCTGGCTCCAAAATCAGAAGGCTGACTTTGATTCCTATATGGTGCTTAGGCTTTCAAAGTTCAAATACCAACATGGAATAGCTTAAAAGACAACAATGTCCTTCAACTGTAAATCTCTGTCTTAAATGTGTATTAATTAAGAGTCATGAACATAGCCAAAACTGACTGAGGCCTCCAATATAAGCTACAAAGCACATCAGGACCTTTATCGGATAGCACAGAAGAGGCTAACATCAAAGCAGCCTGATTTCCCAACTCCACAGGCAGGCTTTGGCTTATCTAGGCTCAAAATAGGGAAACTGGCTTTTAATGTTCAAAATAACTTACAAAAATATGAAAAATGCTTATCATAGAAGATGAACTGCAAAAAAAAAACTGGCTTGGATGAACAAAGCTAGAGAAGGATCTTCAAAAAAATAACAATATGAAGATCAAAAATTGTATTTTAAAAATCCATATCCTAAAACTGAAGCAAAATAATCTAGACCCACAAAAATCAGTCTTACAATAACGCACTTTAGTAGAACAGGCAATGAACTGCTGAAGGACCTCCCTGCCTCTCAGCATCAAATACATAGACTGATGGAGGTCTTTCAGTGGCAACATCAGGGTGACCCCACCTCTTGGAGTTTCACCCAATAAACATACAGACAATAACTATGAAACAAACATATAAAATACAAATATAAAGCAAAATGTGAACAAAACAATATTAACAAAAATCAGAAAATGATAAAAACACAAAATAGAAATTATACAGACAAATCAACTGAAATGTTAACCAAAAAGGTAAACTTACTTAAGCCCACAATCAAACCCTGTGTGACAAATTACAATAGTTGGCTGACAGATAAAAATGTGGCTAAAGATGAAAAGAGCAATTATGGTCCTAGTGAGGCATTGTGATGGTGTATTTATTGCCTTTGGTATGATGGAGCCCCAGTAGCGTATGCACTTCTTTTGTCAGAAAGTACTCAATAGTAGTGTGTCAGAAGGAGGAAGAGTTTTTGCCTTAAAACAAACAAACAAAAAAATAACTATGAGCTAATATACTCGACAGCCATTAACCCTGTGGCGGGTGGCCCATTCAATCTATGTTCCGGGGAGCAACCATGGGCTACTCAGTACCTCCCCGGACGCTTGGTGGGAGCCTCCCTGGCTGAAGAGGGTGCCTCAGTTTCCCGCAGGGCTCCAGGGCAGATGGAGTTTTCCACTGCCCTGTTGGAATCTGGGGTGGCCACCAGGGGGTGCTGCATGAGTCTCTGAGCCTGGCTGGATGAATCTTCAGCCCCGCCCAGAGGTGCAACCGAAACAGCTGATCAAGCACCTGGAGCACTTCTGGGTGGGCAATAGAGGGCAAGCAACCACCACTCAGGGGCCAGAGTCAGAAAGAGGAGGACAAAGCTTCTGGAGGAGTAGTGGTGGAAGAGAGAGAGGAGTGTTTTGGTGTTTCATTTGTGTTTTGGGACTGTGTTGTGGCAGGAGGGATTAAGGGAAAGACATACCCTCCAGCTGAAGAAAATAAATAGTTTATTTATGTTACACATGCCTCCCGTGTCCAATCTGTGTCGGGTCGGGTGCTATATAGCGTTTTCTTACAACCCTTAAATTGTTATCACTAAATACCCAGACTATCCAAAATGCCATATAAAGGCTGGTTGTACTAGAAAATACATAGTAGCATTTTATGTTTTTTAGTCACAATTACATACTGCCACTAATATCGTCCTTAAACTCAAACAAATAAAACAACACATATGTCAAGGAAAAGCTGAGACACTGAGTTACTGTTAAACAATGGAGGAAGAGATGCCTGCTACTTTTATTAAGATCTTTGTGTGAAAGAACTGTTTTTCTTTGCTCATTTATTTAATTTGTCTAAAGTCAGGCAATCACGAGTCAAAAATCTGACTGACCACTTTTTAATTTTTTTTTTATTTAGCAGATATTTGTATAGGTCATTTCTAAATTACCGTAGAATTAAACAAGTATCTATGCAGTGTAATAGATTTCATGGTCTAGCCAGAATGAAGGAAAAATACAATATTTCAGGTTCTGTCTGTGAGATTGGCAGGAGAAGCTATTGATATGAAAAGTATGTTGGCTTGGTGCAGGGACATTTTTCCGGGTGGGTGACCAGCACAGTGGAGGGACAGGGAGACATTTGGACATGGCTATGGTCTCCCCTGATAGGCTAAATGGCAGGATCCCTGGGTTAGGATTCTCACAGGGACATCTGCGGGCATGCTGGGACCTATAGTCCCATGGTGATGTCCTGCTGGGTTCCGTGAGGGCACCAGGGGGAGCTGCCAGGTTTTGTAATCCCTACTTTTAGGGACTTATATTTGATTCGGAAGTATTTCCAGCAGACTATGTCACAGAACCAGAAATACACCCTAGGAATCCATTTGAAAACAGCATCTTTCAGCTCTTCTAGTTATGCAGTGTGATAGGTGTGACTGATCTTCAGAATTGCAGCATGAATCACGTTCACCAGTTTGCTTGTACTTGTCTGTACAAATTACATAACTGCAAGGTTTTGAACTTTGGTGTTTGCTCTTGTTATAAGCAGACTGGAAAATTCAAAATATAAGACATTTAAATATAATACTGTATTAGACACTGTCTAACTACAAAGTAAACCTGATAAGAAACAATGGGTCCTTACATAGCCTTATACAGACTGTATGTGTGTGTATTCTGCTTCTTCTGTTTAATGCAAAATATTTTGTTTCAGATTGCTTTATTGAGTTTACAGGGAGCTTTGCATCAGTACTGTACTTTGTATCGTTAATGTGATACACATTATTTTTTTTCCATTTTGATATAACCCAATGAACATTCCTGTTTTGAATGGCATACTGTGTAAATATTTTGATAGATAGTGGGCAGGGGATTGACATGGAAAAAGGGTAGTGGTAGAGGACAAAAACACAATCTACAGTACCAAGGTCGAGAAACAGAGAAAGAAAGAGGCATGGCAGTGATGACACAGATTATTTTGTCAGGGTAAAACAAATGGCTCACTAGCAAAACGCGTGTTATGTAAATGCTGTGGATGCCTCAGGAAGGCAGTAGTGAAAGACACAGAGTTGCTCGTGGTGGGAATTTTCGATCTGGAAACAAAGCAGCTTGGCAGGTATGCCTTATCCTCATTGCAATGACAGAAGTTAAACAGAAGGCCAAAGCAGCTAATTAGAAATTGATGTTAGCATGTTTTCCCAACTGGAAAGTTGGACAATTTTGTTCTTAAAAAGGTGAGTTTTTGGAACGAAATCTATAGGAATTGTTTCTCCAGGATTCCATTCATGACTGCAAACTGTGGGACTGTGTGGCCTTTTAAATGAGACAAACACACACAGACTTTGGAAGGCATGTGGTTGCAATGGCATCAGTGAATAGCACAGAGCCCTGTGGGGTGTTGTATCAGGATCATTGGTGTATCATTGGTGGCTTTAACTGACCACATTGGGGTTCAAAGCCATCTATGGCCAGAGGCCCAGTGGCACTAGAGTGTGGAAGTTAGTTGAGCAAAGGCCAAATGTCAGATTAAGAAAGATAAGAAAAGAGAGATGATAACACTGAGGGAAAGAAGGAAGTGAAGCGGAGGTGAGGTGTTTACTCCTAGTAATATAATATATATATATATATGGAATATGGAATAACAATGATAACAATGGTCATTTAGGAATTTTAAATATAACTAACACAATATTTTTTTATTAAATTTTGCATTAACATATCGATCCTCTGTTACAGAGACCCCACCCAGCTCTTATGAAAATGTGCATAACATGAAAACAATGGTGAGTCTCCTTATCAGTCTTTTCACTCTACTTTTATTCTGGCATTATCACATTGGCATTTATAATTAATTGCATTTTTTTCTCATTTACTTTATCTTTATTGCATAAACCAGTTTTAACATTCAGGATTACAAATTTTGTCTTTGGCAATACACTATATTTAGTGTTGATTTTTTCCATTATCTACTGATACAGTCCACTCCAGAGATCACAACCTAAGCTGTTCTTTCCAGCAGCTATTACTAAATTTTCCACATCTTTAATTTTTAGGATAACGGTCCTTCTCTTCCAAGTCCCAGTACAGATCACCATTACATGGTAAGGAATTTAGCATGTGTTCTGTTTATTGTACTAAAATGATTCACAAAGTGTTTAGCAAATAATGAGAAAAGAAGGTAAACTGTTTGTGAAGCTGATTACTGGAAAAATCAAAGATACAATGTGAATAATGATGACATTGTTAACAGAATACCAGGACCACATTATGATTAGAGTAATGCTGCTTAATATTGTGTGAAGAGTAGACAATGAATTATACTTCAATTAAAGAAACTTATATGCTAAAAAGCATCATTTGTCATATACAAATGTCTGAAAATGAATACTCTAAAACAAATCTCAATAAAATTATTCTTAATAAACATTCATAAACAAATTCATTTTGAAAACATTTAATAGACATTTTCACTTTGCTAATTTTATGCGTAAATACTGATAGATTTTTAATAAAAACTTTTAATTCATCTGTCATTCAGGTTCTAGTTCATAATATACATACTTTTCAGTAAAATATTATACCTGACTTTCTGATCAACATGCAACATTTCAACATTCTCCAATATGTTTCTTGCTCTGTGTAATTTTTAGAACATTAGAACAATTCAGAAGAAAACAGGCCATTCAGTTCAACAAAGCTCATCAATCCTATTCACTTAATTCTTCCAAAATAATATCAGTCTAGTTTTGAAACTCTTTGAAGTCCTGCTGTCTTCCACACTACTTGGCCACATATTCCATGTGTTTATGGTTCTCTGTGTAAAGAAAAACATCCTAATGTTTGTACAAAGTTTACCCTTAACAAGTTTCCAACGGTCCCTGTTTTTGACTTTAATCATCTCTCCTCTTTATCTTATTTTACTTAAACTGAAAGGGCTCAGCTCTTTTAATCTTTCTTCATAATTCATGCTCTGCAGTCCTGAAATCAGCCAAGTTGCTCTTCTCTGGACTTGTTCTACACTGTTATGTCCTTTTTCTAGCCTGGACCAAAATTGTTCACAGTACTTCAGCTGAGGCTTTACCAGTGCACTGTATTATAAACTTACCAGTGTGCTATCTTATTTAAATTTGCAGTACTTCACATTTCTGCTTGCTAGAGAGTTGGCAATCCCAGTGTGCTACACTTTTGTCCTTTTATTACGCTGTTCGGCCAGCAGGTACTCTGTTGGACGCGTTCAGAGTTGACAGTTTTACTGGAATGTAAACTCACTGGCCACTTTATTAGGTACAACTGCTTGTTAACTCAAACATCTAATCAGCCAAAACAAAGGAAGCGACTCAATGCATTTCGGCCTGTAGACCTTGTCAAGACCACCTGCTGAAGTTCAAACCGAGCATCAGAATGCGGAAGAAAGGCGACTGAAGTGACTTTGAATGTGACATGGTGTTGGCTGCTCCGAGCATTTCACAAACTGCTGATCTGCTGGGATTTTCACAAACAAGCATCTCCAGGGTTGACAGAGAGTGATGGAAAAGAAAAAGCAAATTATGTTATGTTTTTATGAAGACACGTAATTGAACAGGAGTCAATTGTAAGCAACACTGTGCAACAGCAAACAATATCAAAATGTCCGTGAATAAAAAATCTTAGGGAACTCGGGTCTTACAATCCACATGTCATCATCCAGTCATATGTTGACAGCACCCTAAAAGCATTTATTTTTTCCAAAGTATTTTTAAATAAATCACTTCTCGAAAATGTTTTCTTGAGCAAAATGTAATGAGATGAAGGAGCATTTCAATTGTAGACCCTCCATTCATCACATTTAAATTCATATCCACACCTGGAGCACCCTGAGATTATTTAGCAGCAGGCTGTAAAATTCCACATGTTAATTGACCTTCTGATTGTTAAAGCTGAGGCACAAGTCTGCTTGTAAAGTTTTCATTTGATTTTCTTTAACTTGTACTTTTTAGTTCTAAAGGACTCTTTATACATGTTTTTCTGTGTATCCCCAGAAGCTCAGTAATAACCAATAAAAAAACCTTTAACTCAGTTGGATGCCTGACCCGCAAATTAGGCAGGGAAGGGTCTTCAGTTAAAATGCTTGGTTAACTCTGAGTGCTTTCCATATTTATAAATGAAAGTGTTTTCCAGAAGTGATTTATGTAACAATATTTTAGTAATAATACTTGTGAGCGTACAACTGGATGACATTAAATGTGGATCATGCAACACGAGAATATGAGATTGTTCATGGACGTTTTGATATTGTTTGTTATTGTCCAGCATTGGTCACCATAGATTTCGGTTCTATCCAAAACATTTTTCTTTCTGTTCTGAAAGAAAACATTCTACTTCTTCTTCTCACGTTATTGGTTTCCACAGCGGATCATCTTTTTCCATAACTTCCTGTCCTCTACATCTTCCTCTGTGACACCAAAGACCTGCATGTCCTCTCTCACCACATCCATAAACCTTCTCTTACGTCTTTCTCTTTTCTCTTACCTGGCAGCTCTATCTTTAGCATCCTTCTCCCAATATACCCAGCATCTCTCCTCTGCACATGTCCAAACCAACGCAATCTTACCTCTCTCACTTTGTCTCCCAACCGTCCAACCTGAGCTGACCCTCTAATGTACTCATTTCTAATCCTGAACATCCTCGTCACACCCAGTGTAAATCTTAGCATCTTTAACTCCGCTACTTCCAGTTCTGTCTCCTGCTTTCTGGTCAGTGCCATCATCTCCAACCCATATAACATAATTGGTCTCACTACCATCCTGTAGACCTCTCCTTTCACTCTTGCTGATAGCCGTCTGTCACAAAGTACTCCTGACACTCTTCTCCACCCATTCCACCCTGCCTGCACTCTCTTTTACACCTCTCTTCCACAGTCTCCATTACTCTGTACTGTTGATTCCAAGTATTTCAACTCATCCGCCTTTGCCAACTCTACTCCTTGCATCATCACTTTTCCACTGACCTCCCTCTCATTTACACACATGTATTCTGTCTTGTTCCTACTGACCTTCATTCCTCTCCTTTCTAGAGAATTTCTCCACCTCTCCAGTGTCTCCTGAACCTGCTCCATTTTCTCACTACAGATCACAATGTCATCAGCAAACATCATAGTCCAGGGGACTCCTGTCTAATCTCGTCTGTCAACCTGTCCATCACCATTGCAAATAAGGACTCAGAGCCAATCCCTGATATAATCCCACCTCCACATTGAATGCATCTGTCTCTCCTACTGCAGTCTTCATCACAGTCACACTTCCCTCTTACATATCCTGTAAAACTCTTGCATACTTCTCTGCCACTCCCGTCTTCCTCATACAATACCACAGCTCCTCTCGAGACAACCTGTCATATGCTTTCTCCAGGTCCACAAAGACGCAATGTAACTCCTTCTGGCCTTTTCTATAATTCTCCATCAACATCCTCAGAGACAAACTTTGCATCTGTAGTGCTCTTCTTTGGCATGAAACAATACTGCTGCTCACTAATAATCACCCTCATTCTTAATCTAGTTTCCACTATTCTTTCCCATAACTTAATTCTGTGGCTCATCAATTTTATTCCCCTGTAGTTACTACAGTCCTGCACATTCCCCTTATTCTTAAATATCAGCACCAGTGTACTTCTTCTCCACTCCTCAGGCATCCTCTCACTGTCCAAGATTCCATTAAACAATCTGGTTAAAAACTCCACTGCCATCTCTCCTAAACAACTCCATGCTTCCACAAATATGTCTTCTTACTTCCTTCTTGCTAATACGTTGCACTTCTTGATTCACTATCTCCACATTAACCAACCATCTCTCTCTCATTCTCTTCATTCATCACCCTGTCAAGGTACTCTTTCCACCTGCTCAAAACACTCACATCGTTTGTGAGTACATTTCCATCTTTATCCTTTATAACTCCACCCTGCTGCACATCTTTCCCAGCTTGGTCCCTTTGTCTAGTCAATCGGTACAGGTCCTTTTCTCCCTCCTTATTGTCCAACCTCTCATACAACTCATCATACACCTTTTCTTTAGCCTTCGCCACCTTTCTGTTCTCCTTCCACCTTATCTCCTTGTACTGTTGTCTATTTTCTGCATCTCTGTGACTATCCCACTTATTCTTTGCTATCCTCTTCCTCTGTATATTCTTCTGAACTTTCCCATTCCACCACCAGGTTTCCTTTACCTCCTTCCTCTGTCCAGATGTCACACTATGCACCCATCTTGCTGTCACCCTTACTACTTCTTCTGTAGTGGCCTAGTTGTCAGGTAACTCTTCATTGCCACCCAGTGCCAGTCTTACCTCCTCCCTAAACTCAACCTTGCAGTCTTCCTTTTTCAACTTCCACTATTTGATCCTTGGCTTTGCCCTCACTCTCTTCCTCTTCATGATCTCCATCGTCATCCTACAGACCACCATCCTATGCTGCTTAACTACACTTTAACCAGCCCCCATTTTGCAGTCTTCAATCTCCTTCAGATTGACTCTTCAAAATAGGATGTAATCTACCTGTCTGCATCTTCCTCCACTCTTGTACCTCACCCTATGTTCCTCCCTCTTCTTAAAATACTTATTCACCACAGCCATGTACTGTACATCCTTTTGGCGAAATCTACTATCATCTGACCTTCCTCATTCCTCCCCTTGACTCCATACCTATCCATCACCTCCTCTGTTCATCTCACCAACATGTCCATTGAAATCTGCTCTAATCACCACTTTCTGTCCCTTGAGTACACAGTTCATCACTTCATCCAACTCGGCCCAGAAATCTTCTTTCTCATCCATTGCACACCCAACTTGTGGTGCATATGTACTAACAACATTCATCAACACACCTCCAATTTCCAACTTCATAATCATTACTCTGTCTGACACTCATTTCACCTCCAAAATACTCTTGACATACTGTTCCTTCAGAGTAACCCCTACCCCATTTCTCATCCTATCCACACAATGATAGATCAATTTGAATCCACCTCTGATCCACCTGGCCCTTTCCATTTAGTCTCTTGAACGCACAATGCATCAACCTTCCTTCTCTCCATCATATCTGTAAGCTGTCTCCCCTTACCAGTCATACTGACAACATTCAAAGTCCCTACTCTCAGTTCCACTCTTTTACCTTCCTCCTCTCCTTCTAACTCCAGAAATGTCTCCCCCCTCTTCTTCTCCTTCTTCGGCCAAGAGTAGCCCAATATCCGCCAGAACCGTTTTGGCTAACAGTACTGGTGGCGGTCATTGTTAACCCAGTGCTTGAGCGATCTGGTTTGGAAATTTGTATTATATGTATTCCGCATATTGATTTGGCAAAAATTTACACCGGATGCTCTTCCTGACGTAACCTTACCTATTTATCCGAGCTTGGGAGTGGCACGAAGAATCACACTGGTTTGTGAATCCCTGTGGCTGGGTTTTCTGCAAGAAATCATTAGAGTAACACTTTTCTCATCCACAACTACAAACAATATGGGATAATTAACATACAAAAAATCTTTTGGGTGCAGTATTGCCTTAAATATACTTCCATTATGAATCACATTGATCTGGAACAGTCTGAAGAAAAATGATGGAAAGAAATGACATTAAGCAAAAATAACAAGGTAAGTTTTTCCTCCCTTTTGAAATATACATTTTAACACTCTTTTTATACTTTCAAGTGTCAAACACTCTAATCTCTTGAAAACCCTTGCCGAAATTGCTTTAGGAATACTTTATTAATAATGATTTTCATCTTTCACAGGGTCTGCAGCATGGAAAGCAGTCAATCTACCACTCCCTCCAAAGAAAAATGCCAGCTTAGGAAAAGATGGAGAAATATTTATATTGGGACAGTCATTTGTGATCACTGACAGCTCATTCAGTTTCAGTTATAAAAAATTCAACAGTTCTATGATTTATTATTGTGTTTTAAAATATTAAAAGTCACAATTATTATATTTTTTTTCTAACGCTAAAACACACTTTTAAATCTTGGAGAATTGAATTGACTCACATACATGGTGTCTTCCTTTCCAGCTTCATGAGTTTTCATTGCCTGCACTTCTATAAACAACTGTCTATGTGTTACTAATTAATGCTTTAGTGACTAGAAAATTAAAGGCAATTTTAAAAATATGTGTTTCACATTTGGCAGAACACATTACTGCCTATATGTTAGGTGTCCGAGGGGCTTAGAAACTTTGTTTTAGGATACCTTGAAGATCAGGTTTGGAATCAGTAATCTAACTACTGTTTGTGTGTGATATGCTTCTTTTTATATCAGGCCACAGAGGATACTCAGGCTCTTCTTCAAATGCCAGCTTTTAAAAATATTTTCATTTGTTTCTTACTGAAAGCTATTTTTCAATGGAAATAGATTTTCAAATATGATTTGTCTTTTGGAAAAGGTTTATATCTAATCAAGAAAAATTTAAGGTTTTTATATTTTGCAGGGGGCCAGCCACATTTGAACATTAAAGATTTGTAATGCTGTTTCAACAAGTTACATACTGTATGTTTATCATCATTATCTTCATCATCTTCTTCAGAGCAAGAATCTCTTTTCAAACAGCTGTTTTGTAATATTTTTATTGATTTCAATTAGAACGATATAACTTTCATTACAGTCATGTCAAATTTAACAAATCAAATCAAAATTTGACCCTCTCACCAGACCCCCCAGAGAAAGAGGAGCAAGAAAAGAAAGGTCCTTTTCACCGAAATTGAAGCTTATTCTGAATTTTTATTGATTTGATCCTGCCATATTTAAAAAAAAAACTTTTGAACAGATCATCTAAGTTGGAATTATATTTTTTTCAAGTTCATATAGTGTAAAACATATGTTCTCCACTGAATTAAGAGTGGTGGGTGGGATTCTTCCAGTTGAGCAAGATAAGTCTACATGCTAGTACTGTAGTAAAGGAAATTACAGTTTGTTTGTCCTTCTCCACTTTAAGACCTTCTGGGAGCCCACCAAACACAACTGTTAATGAGTTAGGACGGATTGTGACACTAAGGGTGTCTGAAAGGCATTTAGAGATTTTGAACCACAATGATGTTAATTTGGTGCATGCTCAGAATATGTGGCCTAGTGATGCTGCTGCTCGATTGCAACGTTCACAGGTTGAATCTTGCCCAGGAAACATTTTGGACACTATTAAATGAGAGAAATCCACTCAATAAAATATTTTAAGTCAAATGAGTGAATACTTTGCACATATGGAGCTCGAGTGTATTGTGTTCATGGCTGCCTTCCACTCCTTTTCTGAAATATTAGTGACAAATCCTTTCCCCAATGTACTCTGGGGTCTTTGAAAGGAAGAGACTTTAAAATATTTTTATACATTGTAGAGATGCTGTCTAAGTCTTCTAGACTGATCAATAATTCTACTGGAATAGAGCAAGGTGGAAGGTGAGGAAAGTTGGGCAGCTTCTGTTTAGCAAAGTCTCTGTTTTGAAAGTAGTGCAGGAATTGTGTTGAGGACAAGTTGTATTTGAAGCATAATTTTTCATAGGATGCAAAGCCATTATTTATGTACAAGTCTCTAAGTGTTTTAATCCCAGACACTTTCCAGGCATTGATTAGTGTTTATGTTTGAGAGGGTGGAAAAAGGTGGATGTTATGTAGAGGTGCAAAAGAGGAAAGCTTCTTTGTCTTAAAGTGCTTCCTACATTGGTTCTGTATTCTGAAAGAATAAAGGGTAACTGCAGTTTTAGTGTAATGATGGTAGTTGGTATTAATTGGGGCACAGAGCAGGGATTATTTTTTATTTCTATTTTTTTAACTCTTGCAGAATTCTTGGAATTTTATTTTTTTCAGATGATCGATTCAGAGAAATCATTGAAAAGCTGTATGACAATGCTGACGCTATAAATAATGTGGTAGTCAACACCACATAAAGAGTGGAAATGGTCATTGACTTTCACAAACAACAGTTACTACCTTGCCCCAAAGAAATTGATGATTCTGTAGTCAATGTGGAGGAAGACTTCAAATTATGGGGCACAACTATCACAAACTCTCTCAGATGGTACATTAACACCACTTGCATCTCTAAGAAGGCTAGTATCTCTCTGACACAAAGACATAAGACACTAAGTATCTCTCTGCCTAGCCTGGTACAATCCTGCTAAGCCATAAATGAAAGTGTGATCACACTCTCCATTGATGTCTGGATGGGTTCAGCAGTAATCTGCTCAAGAAATAAATTACTGCATGTCATGAGGACTATTGAGAAAATAATAGGCCGTGCTCTTCTATATTTTGCAGACCTTTATGTCCCTAATGTCTTAAACCATGTCAAAAATTACCATTGACCCTGCTCACTCAGGTCATCACTTGTTCCAAAACCTCCTTTCTGACAATACAGTACTTTAGGATAATTAAAACTTAAACTAATGGACAGCTAAACAGTTGATTTTCTTTCCCTGAGCCACAGCCCTTGCAAGTCAGCAATTTAGCTTGTCTTCCTAGCTTATTTGTATGTTCTTTCATATATGAGGTTGTGAGTGTGTCTATATATAAATACAGTATATGTATATATGAACATTTGTACACACTACACACGCACACTTTGATTTACACATCATCTCCTTTATCATTGCACTACTCTGTAACTGTTTATAATGTGTGTTGTTTAACTTGTATTATTTATGTTAATTCTATGTGATTTTGTGTTCTGCTTTAAGCAGCTTCAAAGTTAATTCCTATTCATTAAGTACTGGTGAATTAAAAGTGATTCTCATTCTGATTGACAAAGAGATTTTAAATGATGCACATTGTTTGATCACATTATTCAGATTTTGAAAATTTTTGCAGTATGTAAAACTTACCACATATACTTTTAGATCATTACTCCTGAGGCTAAACTAGAATATTCTGGAGCATTTCTGGCTGATTACACTGATGCATTAACAACAACAACATTTATTTATATAGCACATTTATATACAACAATGTAGCTCAAAGTGCTCTACAAGATGACAAAGAGAAAGTTACAATTAAAGAAAAACAATTATAATTAGGCAATAATATTAAAAAATTAAGTAACAACCACAAAAAGGTAAGGTCAGGTGACCAGAACAAAAAACAAAATAACTCCAATTAGGCTGGAGAAAAAGACAAAATCTGCAGGGGTACCAAAGATAAAAGAATGCCAAGCCCCAACTGGGCATTCTCAGTCAGTCATTTCCCAACCCACTATATCCTAACACAGGGTCACAGGGGCCTGTTGGAGCCAATCCCAGCCAACACAGGGCGGAAGGATGGAACAAATTCCCGGGCAGGGTGCCAGCCCAGCACAGGGCACACACACACCCACCCACACACCAAGAACAATTTAGGACCGCCAATTCACCTAACCTGAATGTCTTCAGACTGTGGGAGGAAAGCGGAGCACCCAGAGGAAACCCACACAGACATGGTGAGAACATGCAAACACCATGCAGAGAGGACCCGGGAAGCAAACCCAGTTCTCCTTACTGTGAGGCAGCAGCACTACCACTGCGCCACCGTGCCACTCCACTGGGCATTCTACGTAACATAAATGTTCTTAATTCATTTTTCTTTGTTTCCATGTTAGATAATTCAATGAAGCCCGTCTCATGGACAGCTGATACACCCACCTTCATTCCGTCATCACAGGGGGCTTCATGGTGCTTTGATCAGGTGGTGGTGGTGGCGCAGATAGTCACCAGAGAAGAAATGGAAAAACAGCTGAGAATAGTGGGGATTAGTACAGATTTGTGGATCAATGTAGAATATGATAATTCTATGCCCATACAGTATATTAGGATAAGTAAAATGTAGCTACAAAAAAGCCATAGTAAAATAACGGGTTTTTAACATTTTTTTTAAATGTTCCACAGTATGAACCTGGGGAAAATCTGTTGGTAAAGTATTTCAGATTTTAGGTGAATAACATCAAATGGCCACCTCATCACTTTTTTTAAACTTGGCTCTCAGAATTATAAGCAGACACCCATTTAATGATCTAAGGCTACTAATTGGAGTGCAGGGGGAGACTTTCAAAATATAGGATGGAGCAAGATTGTTTAAGGCTTTATAAACCACTAGCAAAATACCCGCGCTTCGCAGTAGTGTGTTAAAGAAGTAATGAAAAAGAAAAGGAAACATTCTGAAAATAACGTAACATGATTGTCAATGTAATTGTTTTGTCATTGTTGTGAGTGATGAGTGTTGCTGTCATATATATATATATATATAGTGATGGACAGCCGGGTCCCATGCCCGGCCGGGACGCCTCTGCTGCATATGTCCCGGGGGAGCCATCATGGACATTGCAGTACCTTCCCCGGGGCGCTTGGGGACAGCCTCCCTGGCCGTGGATCCCACCTCAATCTTCCCCGTGGCTCCATGGGACATGGAGTCCACCACAGCAGCCCGGTTGGGAGATGGGGTGGCCACTAGGGGGTGCTGCGGACAACCAGCCACCACGCTGGACGGTTTATCAGCCCCACCCGGAGGTGCAATTAAGACCAGCTGGTCAGGCACCTGGAACACTTCCGGGTGGGGTATAAAAGGGCCTGCCTCCCAGCAATCAAGGCCAGAATCGGGAGGAAGAGGACGAGGTTGCCTGGGAGGAGTGGTGGTGCCAGGAAGCATTTGGTTGTGTGGGTTATTTTGTGCTTTGGACTGTGTTGGGCCTGTGGGACATGGGGAAGGCGTGTGCCCACGGCTGAAGAAAATAAAAAGCCCTTTGAGTGTGAACACGTGCCTCTGCGTAGTCTGTGCCGGGTCGGGCACTATATAGCGCCTTTATCACAATATATATATATATATATATATATATATATATATACCCACACACACAAACACATATAAACATATATATATACATATCCATACATATATACATATACACATATATATATATATATACATTGTGAACGGTACCGGGCACAGACAGGCGGACATGTTGTTATGACACCACCACACGTTTATTTACAAATTATTTACAATATATTGGTCACCAAGACCCCAGTTCACTGGTCACAAAGACCCAGTCACGTGCACAAAACCCCAAATACCCAATGTCCTGGCCACAATGCCTTTCTTCGGCCGCCTCCACTCTCCACAGCCGTCCTCCTTCCACCCGACTCCAGCCCTGAATGACGGAGACGGCCCCTTTATGGAGGACCCGGATGAGCCCCAGGTGTTCCCGGCAATCTTCTGGCCACGCCCCAGCGTGGCGGAAGTGTCGGCTGTCCTCCCGGCTGCCCCGGGCACCGTCCTAGTCTTCCCCCAGCACTTCCTGGTGTGGCAGGAGTGCTGGGAAACAAATCCCAAGGCATTGGGGCGCCTCCTGGCGGTGGCCACGGGCCCCTACAGGGAAGAGCTTCCAAGCCCTTGACCCGTGGCTCCCAAAACAACCCGAAGGCGCACCCCACGTGATCAGGCGGGCTCTGACCCTCTTCCGTCCCTCCTGGCGCCCCGCCGGGTCATAGCCCCTGGCATCCCTGACAACATATATACACATAAATCTACATATATATACATTGTCACACATGTGCGATTAGGAGGCAGTCAAAGAGCCTAAAGGTGAGTGAAACATCGCGAGATAGAGGGTTGTCACGTGGTACTTACCTGAATCTCTTTTGCCCAACAGAAAACTGGAAGAAAAATAACTCCTCCACTTCCGGATTCCAAAATGGCCGCGACAACGTCACTTCCGGTCCACCATGATGACGTCACTTCTGGCTCCATCAATTCACCTCACTTCCGTCCCATCCTGATGACGTTGTTTCCGGTTCCTGTTTTCAACGTCACTTCCTGACAACCAAATAATAGTTTATTCACAAAAATACTTCCTTTGTTCTCATTAACTATATTTGATCCTGTATTACATTGACAGTTTACTCACTTAACACTTGAAGTCGGACACTTCCACTCGTACACCCTCATTAGTCCCGATGCTCACGCTGTACTGTCCCGAGTCACGTAGTGTCAGTCTGAAGAGCGACAGAGATCCCGTCATTGTGTTCAGATGAGCTCTCCCTTCATACCCGTGTCCATATGTAACAGAAGTACAAAGGAGAGCAGAGGCAAGATGACATTTATTACAGTGCTTATAATGCTCTCATTTACATTTTAGCATCCTGTGGTTAAAGGAAGTGTCAAATTAGAAATATTATCAGAATGCTTACTGTAGAAGTGTATTTCATAAACATACTAAAAGCTGCATTAAGAACTTGTGCAAGACCAGGTGTTTTTTTTTTTTGGGTTTGTTTAGGTAATTGAATATTTAGTTTTACAGGTGCCTTGTGTCTGCCTTGTTTCTCAGGTTCGCACATTGTCTTTGTGTCTGTGTTTTTCTTTGGATACTCAAGATGTCCCCTGACAGCCTGCCCGTGTGATGTATTACTTAATAATCCTAAATTCACTTGGTGTGAGTGAGTGTGGTCGTTCATGTGAGTATGCTCAGGGTCCGACTATAAGCTTGATTCGGCCTTGCAAATGATGCTGTCCAGATTGGCCCTTCTACTGCAATTCTGACCTGGATTAAACAAGATAAATAATACATGAATGTATACAACTGACAATCACACGAAGATCACAAGGGGAAATTATGTTTTGAGCTTCATAGACATGTAGAGTTGCGTTTCATTAGCTTAGAACTGAATTAGCCATTATGCTATTGAGTTCATCTCACGGTGCCAGTGGGTTCATCTGTAATTCAAATGGTAAATATTGTAACGACCCGTGGTCGAGTCTTGAAGATTTTCAAGCCGATCTCGCCGTGCACCTCTTCCAAGCTGCCGGCTAGCGGATTGCCAGCGTTAGGCGCGCAGCTCTGCCCAGCTCTTTAAGTAACGAGCACTCGTGTCCCATACACCGCACGACTACGAGTGTCTCGGCATCAATTGCTTAGATGAAATCTTAGCAATGAATAACAGCTCTGTCCTGTTGTATCTCTTTATTCACAGATAACCAGAAAACAAAGCTCGACATTATTGCACTGCCATGGTCAAGGTCATGCACGAAGACACATTACACATAAACGGTACTTTTTTACAAAATAAATAACCCCGGACGGCGATGACCCAAACCCACCCAACAAATTGCACACAAACACAACAATTATTTACAAGTTAAAACATTAATAAATACAACAGGAAAACGTTATAAAAAGCAGTGAACGTACGACCTCCCCACAATGCATCACTCCGGCAGCGCTGACTGCCGGGTCGCTACAATATTATTCAGGCTATTGACTTTTTTGTATTACATCTATTATGCTAATTTTTTACATACAATACAATACAATACAATTTATTTTTGTATGGCCCAAAATCACACAAGAAGCGCCGCAATGGGCTTTAACAGGACCTGCCTCTTGACAGCCCCCTAGCCTTGACTCTCTAAGAAGAAAAAACTCCCAAAAAAAACTTGTAGGGAAAAAATGGAAGAAACCTTGGGAAAGGCAGTTCAAAGAGAGACCCCTTTCCAGGTAGGTACATACCACATACATACCAGATGTGCACATGTGTTTTTACTTTGGACAAATACTTAATGAATAACTATAAAGCACTGGTTGGTCTGATTCTTGCTCTACATCGCACGCCCAATAATCACTTACGTATTAATTTGATCCATTAAAATAATGTGTATTTCCTGTGCAGCGTTAAGATATACAGTATCTTCCGTTTACCCTGACGAGTTTAACTACAGGTATGTTTTTTTCTACGCATTCTAATTTACAAAGTAAATAAAGTGTTTTTGCAAATAAACGCCAATTTTGGAGATGCTGCGCCCTCTACCGTCCTTATGATATAACGCACACACTTATAGTTTGTGAATCCGGATATCAAATTCTCGTTGCTTACTTATTCAGATGACAATGGACGTACGCGCTGGAGTCGTTTTGGCTGCTCTCTCTCAGTCTCTGTTTTCGTGTAGGTAGCGCATGTTTAAGTTGTACCTATGATTTTTTAACAGATTGATCATACAAATTATTTATTTATGGTAATATTTTTAATTAGTTAATAACATTCTTTATTTTTCATTACAGACTGTTGCTCTGCCGCTAGTCTCATAACTCCTCAGAACATATTTAATGGGACAGTAGGTGGAGAAATCACATTTAATTTGTCAATTGATCCAGTCGATCAAACGGCGACTACTGGAACCTGGAGATTTGGTCCGAAAATTGTTGTGACCTGGACGGAATCAAACATTATTTATACAAAGGATTATAGAGAAAGAGTCGAGGTGTCTTACGCCACTGGCAGTCTTAAGTTTAATAAGCTGTTTGCTAATGACTCGGGAGAATACACAGTGGCGATTACAACAGCTCCGTCTATGCTCAATCTAGGTGGAAGAGTTGAGTTAAAAGTGTATGGTGAGTAACTGTACGATACAAATGATAGCAATGAACATAATAAACCTACAGACTGACAATGTTTTTTTTTCCGTCATTCCAAAACTGAGTGCATTTGAGCTAACATTTCGTTAAATTGGGTCAGTTTAAAATCTGTTAGCTATTCATATTTTTAGTTCTGTCTAAAAAAAGTTAAATGGTTTAAATATTGAAACAGCCAGTGAATAGTTAAGATTTTAGTGAACGCTTAACTAATACTGCTTAATGTTTTGGATGCCCCACTGGACAGTCAATACAAGCCTAACCTTTTTACTTGTAAATACATGGATTTCTATTCCTGCACCTCTGAGTCTTCAGTAGCCCATAATGGACTAGCTTTCTCAGATAACCTGTCAGTTGGCCATTCCTCAGAAGATGTGAATAAACGTGAATTTTCCAAGCAGGCATGTTGCAACCAAGCTGTGGATGGCGTTTACTTATTTACTTTTTCACGTTGATCTCTTTCCAGCATTTTGTAAGTCAAATGTCTGCTTTAAATTGTGTGTGCAACTTTCATAATGGTTGGTGTCCTTAGCTATGGTAAACTAATATTCTACATTGTTATAGAGAAAGGAAGTTAGCAGTACTGTTTTCATGGTCAAACTAAAAGTTGCACTTTTCAGCTGGTGCTGCCAATTGCACAGTTTCACAGTTTCATGATAGAAGGAAAATAGCTTTTTGGTCTGACATGAAGTTGTTCCAATTAGCTTATTCACTGCATCCTAGTCCAGGAGTCATCTGACAAAAGAATTAGTTGTGGATCTCAATAAAGAGTTACACTTTGTTCTACATCAGTAGAGCATCAGTGAGAAATGCTAGCTTTGTTCCATTAGTTATATTACTTGATCTAAGTTGAACTTAGACATAACACTAAAGGAGACACAGGAGCACCTTCATTTTGGTATTATGAACAACATCATTTTGCCAAATATATACTGTGTTTTGAGTGAAACTGTTTTTCTGTACTGCAGTTATGTCTTAAGGGTGACCTTTTGAACTTCTGTTTTATTTATTGTGAATGCTTAAGAGCTCAGCATCAAGGAGTAATTCCATAGTAGTTCATGCACATGGCAAAATATTCCTGAAACTAAAACTTATGAAACACCATAGAAATTTTTGATAATGCATGAAATGTACACTATATTGCATTTTATGGAACTTAAATTTCATGTGAATATACCCTGTATACTCTAATTAATGGACAGCATGGTAATGCAGTGGTTAGGTTTTCACACTAAAGCCCTAAGGCTGTACTCTGTAGGAGGCAATGGGTGGCAATGGATGAGGTGGCAGCGCCCTGAGGTGTCTGTGTGCTGTTTAAGTCATTTCCATTTATTCTCAGCGATAGAGTAAATGCCAACATGACACTTCTTGTTTCATTTAACAGAAATTGTATAGTATCCTAGAAATTTAGTTGCTAATCACTTTTGTTATCTATTTTATGTGAAAAATGTCTCTTTTAATTTACTTTATTGGCATATTAGGAACCAGCAAATGGAAGTTGATCTGGAAAATACCAGTTACCAAAATGGAACATAAGGACACTAGTAATCATAATTCAATGACAATAAGTACTGTCAGGACTAGGGTAAAATCTGGGGACGGACCTGAAGGGGAAGTGGCATTTTTTACATAGGGAGATACTGTACTGGTTGAAACTGAACCAGTGTAACTATTCAACTGAAACATAATGTTCAAGAACGATGAAGTAACAGTGACTACTCACTACTAAAGTTGGTTGATATTTTATTATCCTATTGACAACCTCTCAAAACAACTAATATGGTTGTATTCTCAACTTCTA